>NC_140577.1:34270699-34328199 GCF_057381845.1 Rhamphochromis longiceps | reverse complement strand
GGGGTGGGGTGGGGGGGGGGGTCGCTAGGGGACCACCGTTGGGGCGCTTGTGTTATCACGGCGTCGGTGGCGTCCGGGGAGCGGCGTCGCGGGAAGAAGAAGAAGAAGCGGCGCAGTTGGGACAGTACGTGACGGCGCAGTTTGTACACACGTGCGCTCGGCACTCGCGGCACAGGATCTTGGTCTTGACGTCTTTGCTCCTGGGACACACGCGGCACCTGCGCCTCTTGACCGGAGAGGAGTCGCGTGGCGTAGCGTTGTTAGAGGCTGCCTCGGCGGTAGCGCCTCGGGCCGCGACTCTTCCTCCTCCTCCTCCTCCTCCTCCCGGTCCTCGCGCTAAAGCCGCCCTGGCTTCGAGCATGGGGCGCGCGAGCGCTTTGCCCAGTCGCTCGAGGAAGAGCCGTCGTCTGTTGAGCTTGCCCGGCATCCAGTCGGGGTGAATTTCCCTCCACAGCACGAACGCGTTGTAGGCCGCCACGTCGACCATGTTGTGGAAAAGGGCCACGGGCCACCTGCGGGTCTTTCTCCTGCAGCTGTACGTGCTCACGACCTTGTCCAGGTTGTCCACTCCTCCCTTGGTGCGGTTGTAATGCAGCACCAAGGGCGGTTTCGCGCCGCTTCTGTTGCTGCTGCCGCTGCTGCTGCTGCTGCTGCTGTTGCTGATGCGGCGGCTAGGCCGGGGCTCGGGGCCGGAGCGATGGTGGTAATAACGAGGAGCTGTGGTGAGGAGCAGCACGTTCTTGTTCTTCTTGGCCACGTAAGAGAGGATGATCGTGTCGGGGCCTCCTCCTCCTCCTCCTCCTCCTCTTCCTCCCCCTCGTCCCGCGGAGCCGCCGAGTACCACGGATTCGACGGAGCCCACGGCCCTGCCCTTGACGCAGCGCAGCTCTCTGGGGATCTCGGGTCTGTTCGACCGCAGAGTGCCCAGCACGGTGTGGCCTCTCTCGCGATAGAGCCTATCGGCGAGCTCGCGCGAGGTGAAAAAGTTGTCGCACGTGACGTTGCGTCCCGGAGTCAGTCCCTCGGTGAGGTCCACGACCACTCGAGTGGCCAGGTGCTTTTCGGGAGGGCCGCGCTTGTCGGGCTTGCCGGTGTAGACTTGCATCTTCCACGCGTAGCTGGAACGCGCGTCGCACGCCACCCATATCTTGATCCCGTACCTGGCCGGCTTGCTGGGCATGTACTGTCTGAACGGACACCGTCCTGATGGATGGATGGATGGATGGAGAGAGAGAGAGAGAGAGAGAGAGAGAGAGAGAGATGTGGGAAAGTGTGGGGGAGATTGGGGCAGAAACGCAAGGAGAAGACATTCAATTCAATTCAATTCAATTTTATTCATATAGCGCCAAATCACAACAAAAGTCGCCTCAAGGCGCTTCATAGATACAAAGACATAAAGAGTCATAGACTTCATAGCTTCATAGCTTCATAGACATAAAGACATAAAGAGTCATAGACTTCATAGCTTCATAGACATAAAGAGTCATGCGAAAGCAGCACAAACGCGGAACCCAACACGAGTATGCAACAGAGCAGCGAGCTAGCCCGTTTTCGTCATTCCCGCTCCTATTCCTCCTCTCTTCCCCCAGTCACACACACACACAAACACACACACACCACATAGTACGTACGTACCTCTGAACGGCACCAGTCTCTCGTCGACGGTGACCTCCGGTCCCGGGCGGTACATGGCGGGCAACCTCGCGCACCACTCGTCCCACACGGCTCTGATGGGGGCCAGTTTGTCATAGCAGCTATCGCCCTCGCCCTCGCCTTCGCCTCGCCCGGCCCTTCTGGTCTCCCTGTCGTCGAAGCGCAGCGCGCTCGAGTAGGCTCGAAAGGTCTTGAGCGGCATCGTGGCTCTGAACACGGACCTGCCGCTCTCGGCGTCCCACAGGCTCTCGCAGGCCTCTCCCCGGGACCTGTACACGCCGGCGAGCACGAGCAGCCCCAGGTAGGCTCGGAACTCGACGCGGCCCATGGGCTTCCATCCGTCGATGGCGGGCCTGCGCCTGCCCGCTTCCAGGTTGGTCATGGCGATCACCGAGTCCTCTATCTCCGGCGGAAAGTAGGCCATGAACGCGGAGGCCTCGTCTCGCGCCGCCGCCACGGCCTCTTCGGTGGGGCCTCGTCCCGGCGGGTCGAGGTCGTCGTCTTCTTCTTCTAATTCTAATTCTTCTTCTTCTTCTTCTTCTTCTTCTTCTTCTTCTTCATAGTCTTTGTCTTCTTCATCGTCATCGTTATAATCATCAGCGAGGACGTCTTCTTCTTCTTCTTCTTCTTCTTCTTCATCATCATTGGCGAGGATGTCTTCTTTTTCTTCTTCATAGTCTTTGTCTTTGTCTTCTTCTTCTTCTTCTTCTTTTTCTTCTTCTTCTTCTTCATCATCATTGGCGAGGATGTCTTCTTTTTCTTCTTCTTCTTCTTCATAGTCTTTGTCTTTGTCTTCTTCTTCTTCTTCTTTTTCTTCTTCTTCTTCTTCTTTTTCTTCTTCTTCATAGTCTTTGTCTTCTTCTTTTTCTTCTTCTTCATCATCATCATCATCATCGGCGAGGACGTCCTCTTCTTCTTCTTCCTCTTCTTCTTCTTCTTCTTCTTCTTCTTCTTCTTCTTCTTCTTCTTCTTCTTCTTCTTCTTCATAGTCTTTGTCTTCTTCGTCATCGTCGTAGTCGTAATCGTCGGCTACATCAGCGTCGCGAGTTTCACCGACAGCGCCGCGGCCGCGATCGCGCCCAGGATCATGAACGCCACCTGCAGCGCGGCCGGCGTCGTCCTCTTGCCAAATCTCCCGAGTCCCCCGCCCCGGTGGGTCGGCGCCTGCTTCTTCTTCCTCTCCCTCTCGGCGGTTCGACTCGCCTTGCGAGCCGCCGTCCTGGCAGAGTTGCGACGCCATTTCGTAACCGCGATCGTCTTCCTCGCAACTACCCACCCCATCGTTTTCGTCCTCCTGATCCTCCGAGTGGCTCTCCTCCGAGTGGCTCTCCTCCTCGTCGTCTGCGAGCGTTCGGGCCGTCGGGTCGTCGTTGTCGTCCCCCTCGGCCTCTTGCTCCTCTTCCTTGCTCTCGTTCTCCTCCAAGTTCTCCTGTAGCTGCTGCTGCTGCTGCTGCTGCTGCTGCTGCTGCCGCTGCTGCCGCTGCTGCCGCTGCTCTTGGTCTTCCTCGACCCCTAGCCCTCGATAGCGAAACGTGGCCGGTCGCAACAACGGAGCCACCGGAGCCGACCACGCAGCGTACGCCAAATGCGATGGCGATGGCGACGGTGATGGTGAGCGGGAGGAGGAGGAGGAGGAGGAGGAGGACACCGCTGGCGATTGCGATCCGCCTGTACCGACCTTAGTGCTCTTTGGCTCCCACGGTCTAGTGCGTGACATTATCTTCTTCTTCTTCTTCTTCTTCTTCTTCGTCTTCCTCTGCTTTCGCCGGGGTGTTTCTCGACCACCTTTTTACAAGACTTTATATATCTCTCTCTCTCTCTCTCTCTCTCTCTCTCTCTCTCTCTCTCTCTCTCTCTCTCTCTCTCTCTCTCTCCCATCCCATCCAATCCCCATCCCATCCCATCCCCATCCCATCGGGGGGGGGATCTCGCGACCCCAACCTCCTCCCTCCCTCCCTCCCTCCCTCCGCGGGGACCCGCATCCCCCGACCCCGCCATCCCATCCCATCCTATCCCATCCCATCCCATCGGGGGGGATCTCGCGACCCCAACCTCCTCCCTCCCTCCGCGGGGGACCCGTATCCCCCGACCCCGCCATCCCATCCCATCCCCATCCCATCGGGGGGGATCTCGCGACCCCAACCTCCTCCCTCCCTCCCTCCCTCCCTCCCTCCCTCCGCGGGGGACCCGCATCCCCCGACCCCGCCGCTCTCCCCCTGGCGGGTGCATCAGGGTTAAACTAAACAAGCTGCTGTTTCACATAATAAACCCTGTCACCCACAGTATTGCATTCTGTTTTAACAGTGAAAGCAGTAGAGACGAGCTGTTTACGTGTGCGTTGAACTCTAGTGTCATTAACCAGGCTAGCTGTTAGCTTATAGCTCACGCTAGCTAACCAGCGAGCAGCTAAAAGGACAGCCGAAGCTGCACAAAACACCCAGAAACGTATCTCGCTACAACGTAGCGCTGAAAATATGACTCGCAGCTCGACACAGCTGCTGTAACATAAGACTGGCATCCAGCTAACCACAGCTAAAAAGATATTTAGAGAAAACTTACCGTTTCCTCAGGTTACAGGAGTTCAGTTGTTTCACGCTGAAAAGTTGGTTTGTTTTGGCTCTCACTGAAGACACCGACGCTGAAGACATAGCTGTTCTTTTGTACTGCTTTTAAGTGAAACATTCTTAGTATATGAGACCAAGGGTGTTCATCCTCTTCAGCTCTAACGTAGACAACTAGCTCTGCCATGTTTCTTCTTTCCGTGTGTCCGCTACTTTGAAACGCTTGGGGTGCTCTGCCCGCCACAGTTTCAAACTGGTCATGTGACTGCATCTGATTGGTAAAAAGGTTACCGGAAACTCCACTGGCGGCATGTTATCTAATGTGTTAAACAAATTTTTTTTTTTTTAAGTAACGAGTCGAATTTTGCAAATGTAGCAGAGTAAAAGTACCGTTTCTTCTTCACAAATGCACTCAAGTAAAAAGTATCGTGCAAAAAAGGTACTTTAAAAGTACTTTTTTTTTCAAAAACTTACTCAAGTAAATGTAACGGAGTACATGTAACTCGTTACTACCCACCTCTGGTCCAGATGAACAGAATCAACCTTTGGAGATAAAACCTGCAGGACACCAGCCCTTGAGGCCCAGAGTTGGACACCCCTGCTGTAGAGGGTAGTGGGGTTTTTAACCCAGTCCAGTTTATTGCCTATGTGTACTCCAAGGTATTTATAGTCCTCCACAATGTCCACATCAACCCTCTGGATTAAAACAGGGGTCACAGATTTCCTGGTCCTCCCATAATCCACAATCAGTTTTTTGATCTTTTTGATTCTGTTAGCATGACGGGACAAAGGAGTCAACCACAGTCCGGTACTCTCACTCATCACCCTCACTGATGCATCCAACCACCGCAGAGTTATCAGAAAACTTCTGAAGATGGCAGGTCTCTGTGCAGTGGCTGAAGTCTGTGGTGTAGAGATTGACGAGGGAAGGAAAGAGAATGTTGTGCCCCTGTATTGCTGATCACCTTGTGGGACACAAAATGTTGAAGATACACATATTGTGGTCCTCCTGTCAGGCAATCAACTATCCAGGACGCAAGAGGCATTCACCTGCATCGCTGTCAGTTTATCACCAAGGAGTGTCAGCCTGATGGTATTGAATGCACTGGAGAAGTTGAAAACATGACAGTGCTTGCTGGCTGTTCCAGATAGGCATAGACACGATTGAGCAGGTAGATGATGGCGTCCAAGCTCCAAGGCAGGGCTGGCAAGCGAACTGAAGGGGATCCTGATGCGGCCTGACAATAGGTCTGAGCTGGTCAAGGATGAGTCTTTCCAGGGTCTTCATGATGTGTGTCAGTGCCACAGCCTGTAATCCGGGGGGCCACTGGGAAGTGGCGTCTTTGGTAGTTCCTCTGTTGTTGAATGGCTTGAATCCAGTTATGGCCTTCATGCCACTCCAAACCTCTCTCATGCGGTTCTGCCGGAGTTTCCACTCTAGCTTTTGTGGGAAATAAAAGCCTAAATGGCAATATATGAAGTATCATTAACACCAATAAAGTGTTATGTTTCAGTAGTATTACAGGGAGTGCAGAATTATTAGGCAACTTGTATTTTTGAGGAATAATTTTATTATTGAACAACAACCATGTTTTCAATGAACCCAAAAAACTCATTAATATCAAAGCTGAATGTTTTTGGAAGTAGTTTTTAGTTTGTTTTTAGTTTTAGCTATTTTAGGGGGATATCTGTGTGTGCAGGTGACTATTACTGTGCATAATTATTAGGCAACTTAACAAAAAACAAATATATACCCATTTCAATTATTTATTTTTACCAGTGACACCAATATAACATCTCCACATTCACAAATATACATTTCTGACATTCAAAAACAAAACAAAAACAAATCAGCGACCAATATAGCTACCTTTCTTTGCAAGGACACTCAAAAGTCTGCCATCCATATATTCTGTCAGTGTTTTGATCTGTTCACCATCAACATTGCGTGCAGCAGCAACCACAGCCTCCCAGACACTGTTCAGAGAGGTGTACTGTTTTCCCTCCTTGTAAATCTCACATTTGATGATGGACCACAGGTTCTCAATGGGGTTCAGATCAGGTGAACAAGGTGGCCATGTCATTAGTTTTTCTTCTTTTATACCCTTTCTTGCCAGCCACGCTGTGGAGTACTTGGACGCGTGTGATGGAGCATTGTCCTGCATGAAAACCATGTTTTTCTTGAAGGATGCAGCCTTCTTCCTGTACCACTGCTTGAAGAAGGTGTCTTCCAGAAACTGGCAGTAGGACTGGGAGTTGAGCTTGACTCCATCCTCAACCCGAAAAGGCCCCACAAGCTCATCTTTGATGATACCAGCCCAAACCAGTACTCCACCTCCACCTTGCTGGCGTCTGAGTCGGACTGGAGCTCTCTGCCCTTTACCAATCCAGCCACGGGCCCATCCATCTGGCCCATCAAGACTCACTCTCATTTCATCAGTCCATAAAACCTTAGAAAAACCAGTCTTGAGATATTTCTTGGCCCAGTCTTGACGTTTCAGCTTGTGTGTCTTGTTCAGTGGTGGTCGTCTTTCAGCCTTTCTTACCTTGGCCATGTCTCTGAGTATTGCACACCTTGTGCTTTTGGGCACTCCAGTGATGTTGCAGCTCTGAAATATGGCCAAACTGGTGGCAAGTGGCATCTTGGCAGCTGCACGCTTGACTTTTCTCAGTTCATGGGCAGTTATTTTGCGCCTTGGTTTTTCCACACGCTTCTTGCGACCCTGTTGACTATTTTGAATGAAACGCTTGATTGTTCGATGATCACGCTTCAGAAGCTTTGCAATTTTGAGACTGCTGCATCCCTCTGCAAGATATCTCACTATTTTTGACTTTTCTGAGCCTGTCAAGTCCTTCTTTTGACCCATTTTGCCAAAGGAAAGGAAGTTGCCTAATAATTATGCACACCTGATATAGGGGGTTGATGTCATTAGACCACACCCCTTCTCATTACAGAGATGCACATCATCTAATATGCTTAATTGGTAGTAGGCTTTCGAGCCTATAGAGCTTGGAGTAAGACAACATGCATGGAGAGGATGATGTGGACAAAATACTCATTTGCCTAATAATTCTGCACTCCCTGCATACCAAATGAAGTACTAATCTTAGGAAGAGAGTTTTGGTTGTGACTGTCTGTGTGTCTCCACAGTCAGAACGGGATGTACTCAGGATGTGCCACATATGATCATGGGTCTCTTAGTGAGAACAGGAAACACCTGGAGTGAAAGGCAGTTGAGATAGCTTCCTAAGTGCTGTAGAAGACTGCCAAAAAGGAATTGTATCTAACCGTCACTAACTGCAACTGACGCATGTTATGTTATCTGCTTACGAATGAAGGGGCGTGAACCCTGAAAAATAAAACAGTAGATTGAGGTGTTTTTCTTTGAGAGCGACACAGAGGGTGGTATTGTGTAATTCTCCCATACATGTATGATAATAAATAATTGTTGATTGACTGGACCTGCTCTGAGTATTGGTTGCTTGTTCTCAGCCCAACATCAAAGAATTCAGGACACTTTCTATTGTAATCATCCTTAGCCTCTATGATCTTGCCCTTCAGTAATGCCTGAACCATTCTCACCTCCCCTCTATTGCTGGCTCTGAAGGCCTTCTTTCTGTCATTGAGGAGGGATGTCCTTAGTGAACCACGGCTTGATATTTGGGTAACAATGGACAGTCTGAGCTGGGACAATCAAGTTGAGGATCAGTTAGTTAGTAATACACTCTATAAGCCTCACAGTGAGGTTCACAAAGTGTCTCCCAATCTGTCACCTCAAAACAGCCCCATAGTTCCAATAAGGCCGCCTCCAATTTTATGTCACTTTGAGTGAAAATTTTAATTGAAAAAGTTTCTTTCGTGAGGACTAGTTTGAATGTTGCTGCTGCCTCTAAACATGTCATGAATTATTATGACTGTGTGCTGCTCAGTAACAAATACTATTTATTATTTACTGTTACTTATGCTGATACTTAGTTGGGGCTAGTGTGTTATTATTTTTCTTGTTTTTTTCAGCATCTTTTCTCTCTCTATCCCTCTTGTCCTCTATTTTTCTTTCCCCCTCGTTCTGTTAGCTCTTCCCAACTTCCCTTTCTTTCTTCTTTCTCTTTCCCGACCCCCGGTCTTGTCCGTGCTGATTGTAATAACTTAAAATAAAAATAAAAAATCCTAATAAAAACTATGACAATCAAGTGGACCAAAAAAACCCAACAAAAAACACTTTTTTAATAATTAAAAAAAAACGTATATACTTATAAATATATTTTACATTATAGAAAACAATACAATTTGTAAAAACTAAAACTAAGTAAAATAATGGCAAAAAGATCTAGTTAACATTTAAGAGTAAAATTCACTTAGAAATTCAATGAGAGCAATATTTCTGTCTATGACAAAATAAAAAACGTAATTATTTAAATAATTATAAATTGTAATCTAAATACAATTAAATAAACTGTACTTAATATTTCTTCGTAATTGTTAAGTGTAAAGTAGTTTCTTTTTCTTGATAATAATAAGTGTGTAGTACCTGAAATTTCTCAAGAAAATGTAATCAAGAAATGTGTGCAAATTGTTACGAAATTTTTTTTAACCCTGGAGAACCCATGGGGTCAAATTTGACCCCATGGTTTCCCTAGAAAACCAATGGGGTCGGCTCTGACCCCATGGGTTCTCCAGGGTTAATGTAGCAATACAATAGCCATTGCCTATTGCCGTGTTGAATTCTCCACAAATAACCAGCTTCAATCACGGCTGTAGTTGTTTAACTGAAGTTATTGCCTTGCAGAAAGGATTGTAAAATGATTCTTTAGTCAAACGTGCATATTCTTCAGTGGAACTACAGCAGGAGACTACTGTCAGCTTAATCCCATGAACAGAAGCTCGAGGCAACATGATTCTTCCTTCCAAGGTCCAATGATCTGACATGGGGTGCCAACACTATTGCTACCCAAACAAACAACTGTGCTCACTGAATACCTCAGGCAGCAAAAACCCAAGAACAAGGAAGAACCATCATGGAAGGACAGGCCCCTGCACTGTATGTACCACTAGCAGATAGAGGAAGTGGCTGACAGCCAGAAGTCCTACAAGTGACTGGACAACGCTGGACTGAAAGACCGCACAGAGGCACTAATCATGCCTGCACAGGAACAAGCTCTCAGCACAAGATCCATAGAGGCTTCGGTCTATGGGGTAAAGATGCCCCTGTGACAATCCAGCACATAACAGCAGGGTGTAAGATGCTAAGGCCGCATATTGTGATGTCCAGTGCCCACCCCGAAAGAAGCAGTAGGGAGGTCCCAGACAGAGCCCCCATGACCAAAAGGCAAGAGCGCCAGAAAAATCAGGCAATGGACAGTCAACCCCACCTGATGCTGTTTATCCTGGCACAAGCCAAGGAGAGGGCCCCAGGCACCTGGGAGAGATCTGCTGCCACTTACAGGTGGTAAAATACATTTTTAGCTTTAACTAGCTTAACTAAAAATGTATTAGTAGATTTATACTTATTTTTTTCTCCACAAAAGTAATTTAATTTCTTCAGTTAATTACCCAGATGGAATAAAGCCTTAAGGCAAAGGACCCCAACACTAGCATCATGTAATAAGGATAAAAAGTTGTAGTCATCAGGCATTTTTATCTAATGACAGAAATTTCACGCCATGTATATGCAGAACCTCAGCATCTCGACAACATTTTTGTTCCACATCATTAATCTGCAGTAGCTTCCTTAGTGAGAAAAACAAAATGGAATTAATTAGGGAGATGCAGGAAACCAAGTTGAGGAATTAATAAAACTTCATTCCTCGTTAATGGACACCAAACAAATGATGCCATTATTCTTTAAAAGGCAGGCTGGCTCAGTGCACTGGCTGCTCATTTCTGTCTCAATTACAATGCAGAGAGAGCACCATTTTCTACCTTTCTGAAATTAGGTTTCAATGAGAAAATTTAATTAGGAATTACAGCTCAGTGAAAACAGCAATTGAAAACAAAGCCTCTCATTTTCCCTTTGCAACTTTTCCATATAAATTCAGATTTGTTTAGAAAACTGATTTTTTTCTTTTCTTTTCACGAGCAAACTGGAACATGACAGCCTGGCATTATGGCATTATTAAGTGTGGAAGTGCTCATGGGAGGACTCCATTCAACTTACCTGATATCTGCCAATCTAGACAATTCAATAGGAGCATCAGTGATCTATTTCTGCTGTTATTATTTGATTCCTGAGAGCAGCACATGCTTACATCCAGCAGATGTAACTAATGAAATGCACTTTAGCCTGAGGATGAAGATAATGCTCTCCCTGTGTGATTGTAACCATATGTCATCTACAAACACAACAGGGGCCAAACCCATTTGGTCACAGCACAGGCATGTTGCCGCTGTCCCCAAGGGCTGATTTCCCTGTTAGTTAGCCACATGCATTGCATTTCTTCCTGTAAACAGGTTTAGTCTGGAAAAGCAGTGGAGGCACAAGTGTTGGAGGGGTTAGCGGGGGTCAAGCAGCAGTGGAAGGAATCAATATGTGATGAGTCAGAGGGAGTAGAGAGCTTTCTTACCTGAGGATAGTAAGACCTTCCCTCTAATCTACTCAGGAAGAAAATTGCAGAGCTCAATTTAAGACCTAACCCATGAAATTAACACCTCCAGCTTTCTTTTCTAGTACCAAGAATGATTTCACAGAATGGGCAGGTTGTTTGAAACTTTTCAAAGTGAGAGAGACCCTGACTTTATTTTGAGATTCACCTTATGTGCCTTCTTTTCCACAAGGGGGCTGAATGTGGCAGAAATGTAGTCGGCAGAGTGTTCAGATAAAATTGTTCAGACAGAAAAATGTAGAGCAAGAGAATATAGGAGTGACGCTTTGCTGTTTGCATAGATGATGATGTTCAGCAAAATATATTCAATTGGAATTATAATTTTTGTAATTGAAAATCTTCCACTTACACATTTGGTGTATAATATATGTAACAAAACAACTAGAAATGCCTTTTTTAACCCCTACAAGCCCTTTCCGTGCAGATAATCAGGTTTTTGGCTAAGTCTGTACAGGTGTTTGTGCAGTTATTCTTGTTCCTCAGACAGACAACGGAATCACCATAAGAATAACTGGAAATTGTTGGGATAGTTGGGATCTGACATTTTTGTCTTTCTAAAGATTCTTTAGGGTTTAAAGGCAGTATAGGGGGTAGTAGAGGAGGTCTTGATTCAGCGAGGAAGGTGCAAAAGGATGGGCAAGCAGGTGACAATGAAATGGCTCTGAAGAGCAGTGCCAATGACCACCAGGTGAGTAATCATCTCAAGTGACAGAAACGGCATCCATCTGAGGTGGGTGAGTGCACATAGAGGTAGAGGCTGAGGCTGGCTGAGTTAAAACTGGAGACAAGGAAAAGAGATGTTGTCACACACGGAGCAAATTATTAACAGAACTGGTCTGTTTATCACACTGGTTAAGCTGATAATCGGGCAAACACTGGACAGTCACACTGGTTCTATTGAACAGCAGTTGATTGCAGTGTTGATTTGCAGGTAGGTAATCTGTGGAGGAGGAGAGACTGAGACTCCAGCTCCACCCCGGTGGATCCCTTATGTGTCAGAAGTATTGGAACAATTGAGATGCATTTTCTCAAAACACAGTGCCTCTGTGCTTTCAAACCCCAAAACACAAAATTGGTCCACCCTTAGGATTGGGTCCCCCGGCACAAACAGAGTAATATAGTCTACGGTGGTAAGTGCCAGGAGGATTGCCATGATTTATACATTGGGGATACCAAACAACCTCTGGCTAAGCAGATGGCACCACACAGAAGAGCTACCTTGTCTCTGCAGTCTATTTACACCTACAGGCCAGTGGACACTCTTTCAATGATGAGGATGTAACATCCTGGACAGGGAGGAACGCTGGTTTGAGCGCAGAGTCAAGGAGGCCATTTACGTGAAAAGGGAAATCTCTAAATCAAGGAGGGGGCCTAAGGATCCATCTGTCACCATCTTATAATGCTGTGATTGCAGCCATTCCCCAAGTCTCTGTGAATGGGACTCATGGACATTGATCAGTGGTCTTTGATCAATGAGCTTTGATCAGTGGTTGTTGATCAATGGTCATGAGAATTTGCATATTAATGATCAAGCAACTGACCTCTCAGCCCAATGTTCCTTCAGTGGTGCTAGTTTCAGTCATTATGCAAGTGTACTGTTTATAAGACTGGGGAAACCTGCAGTCAGCTGAAATTGAAGAACTCACCAGTGTTGCCAACTTAGAGACTTTGTCACTATATTTAGCGAGTTTTCAGACCCCCTTAGCGACTTTTTTTCTAAAAAGCAACTAGTGACAAATCTGGCAACTTTTGCGGGTGTTATTAGGAAGACATAGGATGACTTTTTGATGTGAAAGCACGTATCGCTCTTACTCTCAACAACCAGTGGGTACTGCCATGGGCACCTCGCCCGTGCCAAAGCGCTCACAGGCGGCGGATCATCCTCACACAGCAGTCGCCCCCAGCTGCTGTCAGAGCAGGAGATGTTCACCCCTACACGTCCAAACTGCAAATGACTCGTGAATGAGCAAACCTGCTGCTCCCGCCCTGACTGTAATACAGTCAGTTCTTCTTATATCCTAAGTTTTTAAGGATCACAAGGTTTAAAACTACTTAAAAACACACACACTTTGTGTGTCTATGTGTGTGAGTACCTCTTTTGGGTCACTTCTGCCGGCACAAAGCCCAGATAAAGGAGGAAGGTTGGAATTATCAGAATCAGAATCAGAATACTTTATTCATCCCGAGGGAAATTAGGGGTTACAGCAGGCAGCACGCTAATGGCGCATGCGCACTCACAAAGGAACCTTCTGACCAACTTTACACAAACATCACATTGGGCAGACATGTCAGAAGGTAGGCTGATAGGAAAAAAACAACGAAAATACACTATATGAGGTAAGAGGAGGAGAAAAAAAAACTCCACTCAGACTGAGCTCCTAGTGGGAGAACAGTTTGATAAAAGAAAAAACACCTCAGCACAAAAGCACATGACTATCAATACACCATAGAAACACGAGATAAGCAACAGGGGCGGGTAAAGGGTAAGAGAGAGCCGGCGTAGACAGCGCATCCGGTCCTGCAGCATCTGTGCTGGTCCAGTTGACTGCTATCATCCCCGGTAGGGCACAAGCATCGAAGGCGTTGGAAAGGGAGGGGGATGAGTGAGTGCTTATCAGTGTAAGTGTGTGTGTGTGCATGTCCATAGTTTAGCTGAGACAGTGTCCTTCGGCCTATCAGGCTAAGTAAACAGTCCTCCAGCCAATCCAGGTGTCCTTCATGGGGCGGGAAGAATAGTCATCACACAGTCGTTATCAGGGAGTTGTTTTGGTGGGCTCCAGCCTTGGGCCTGCAGCTGGGGCCGTGGTGTCCAAATGTTGAATATTGTTGATTTCTCCTTTGTGAGCAGCTCGAATTCTAGCACTCCGAGGCTGGTCTCTCGATCTCCCGTTGAAGAGCTGCGAGCCTCCCCATGATGGTATCAAACTTCTGTTCCGTGGTGTTGTCAGTCTTTTGATTCTGAGACCTCACAACTGCAGTGATCCGTTCCGCGATGTTTTCCAACTGTCGCTCAAGGGTCTCATTTTGAGCAGGCCTCTCTCTGATTTAAAAAAAACAAATTGCTAAAATAATTTAATTTGTAGTTCTAAATACATTCTAAATGCATTTAGGGTGTTTTTTACTCACTTTATGTGTCTTCCACGATGTTATTTCTCTCCCCTATAACATAGGTTACAATTACATAAGCATGACCAATTATGCAAATTAGGTGATGACATCATTTAGCGACTTCTAGCGACCTTTAGGACAACCAATGGTGATTTTCCTTACTGAGGAGTTGGCAACACTGGAACTCACTTGGATGAGTGACGAAACATTTCTTCCACTGCAAACAGATCCAGATCCAGGTCCAGATGAACACAATCAAACTTTAGGGACTTGGATTAAAGGAATTGAAACCAGTGTTGCTTTATGAGTTTGTCTTTACTTTATAAATATATAAACCATGTCTATATATAAATATATAAACCATGTCTATATATAAATATATAGACATGGTACACCATTAGCTCTAGCTGTTTATCGTTAGATTCATGGCTATCGCTACCAATGAATAGACACTAATGACACATAATGGGAATTAACATTCCCACATTCTCATCAAGCCTGTAGACTTAATTTTAGACACAGCTCAAGTTATTTAGTATCTTACTTACCTGTAAATATATAGACATAGTTCACCATTACACATTTGTACAGTCTCACACAGCTCTTGTTAGGCGCACTGCATTATGGTGAGTGGCTGGGCTTGTTAACTCCCACTAGAGCTGCTCATTTCAGAAGATACTCCCTCTTGTGGTGTAGCAGAGGAATAACCACCCTTCCAGCACTATGTATTATTGGAGACTGGGGCACACATTATTTTACAACAACCAAAGAAAATGAACAATCAGAACATTTTAACCAAATATGTTCTGCCTTTTATAACTTAAATCGGATATTATAGTTGTAAGCTGCCCTAGAGCTCCCTCTAGTGGCTGCTTTGGGTTCGGTTACTTTGGGAAAGGAAAAAATAAGAACGTGAAGAAGAAATAAAAGATGGCGGAAAGTGATACCGTAATGTTATCGTTCTAAGCTGATACGGACCTTAAAATATTGTTGCCTTGGACAAGATATGTCTGTAAGTATGAGTGTCGATAAAATAATTATTATCTTTTGTTTTGTGTAAAAATGGTACGATAATTTGTACATTTGAAAGTTTTATCTTGTTAGCTTGCAGTAAGAGTGTAACAAGCTAGTTTACAATGTTAGTTAGCTAATACAGTATTTTGTACTTTCAGTTTTACGATGGTCAAAGAGAAGGCAATGGTCAGAGGCCATTCTTCAATAAATCAGCGCAAAAAGGAAAATAAGTCTGGTTATTGGAGCATCGTTATCTCGCTGTCTAGCTGGTGAATCTAAGAGACTCAGGGCGCGGACAGCACAGTAAAAAGACATTAGCGCAGCGGGCACAACCACGAGGAGCTATTTTCAGCACATCAGTTATGAGTCTACGGTCAGGAAAGCAATATCAACTGGATCTTCCAGAAGAGGAAGAAACACCAGACCAAAGAGAAACAAAACAAGTGCACAACGCAGAGGGTATGGAGAACAAGGATAATGCAAGCAACGCAGACACACAGGCAGAGTCTAGACGCTCGCGTACATCCAAGCGTTCATCCACAAGTTCTGCAGCACTTAAAGCACGAGCAAAAGCAGAGGCTGCACGTGCACAGCTGGCGTATTCAGAAAGAGAAGCAGCTATAATGAAACAAAAAACTGAACTTGAGGCTAATTTACATGTTTTGAGCTGTCAAAAGGCTGTTGCAGTTGCAGAAGCAGAGGTTGCAGTTTATGAAGAAGAGGAGGAGGGACTCTCAAAAAGTGAACTGCGCTATCCATTGGTGGGACCACCCGCCAGTCCAAAGCAACGCACAGCAGAGTATGTACAAAAACACTCAGATATTTGCCTTGAAGGATTCAAATTAAAAGTAGATCCACTTGCCTGTCACAAAGCTGCATGTGAACAATGCGAAATGGCTATGAATGCAGATATAGACAAAGACGGCTCACACAGTGCTCAAAAGGCTAATGTTAAAGTGGAACTCCAAACACAACAGAGAGAGAGACTGGATTCCCCCAAAACTTATCCGTACAACACTCTTCAAACATCAACAGAGACACAGGGTGTCCAGGATATTACAAGGTACCTGACACGTAGGGAAATGTTAAGTACTGGACTTTTGCAGTTTGATGACCACCCAGAAAACTACTGGGCGTGGAAGGCATCATTTCAAAGTGCTATTAAAGACTTACACGTTACAGCTCAAGAGGAGCTAGATTTAATGGTCAAATGGCTTGGAGTTGAGTCTGGTCACCAGGCCAAAAGAATCCGATCAGTCCATGTCTTTAATCCAGCTGCAGCTCTCAACCTTGTGTGGCAAAGACTCGAGGAATGTTATGGATCTCCAGAAGTGGTAGAAAATGCACTGTTAAAAAAGATTGAACAGTTTCCCAAACTAAACAACAGAGACAACACAAAGTTAAGAGAGCTGGGTGATGTTCTGCAGGAAATAGAATGTGCAAAAGATGGAGGATATCTACCAGGCCTCTCATATTTGGACACAGCTCGCGGAGTCAACCCCATTGTGGAAAAGTTACCATAAGGACTGCAGGAAAAATGGATTGCAACAGGAGCAAAGTACAAAGAAGAACATAAAGTTGTTTTCCCCCCTTTCAGTGTCTTTTCAAAGTTTGTAAGACAACAAGCCAAAATAAGAAACGACCCAAGCTTTGTCATCACACCTCCTGCCGACACAAGCTTCAAGAAGGAGAAAAGCTTCAGAGGCAGTAACAGGCAAGTGATTAGTGTACACAAAACGGACATTCCTACAGACACTAGTTCACCTCAAAATAGTTACAGCAAGCCTATAGAAAGCCCTGACAAGGTATGCCCAATACATAAGAAGCCTCACCCGCTTAAAAGGTGCAAGAGTTTTAGAGCAAAGCCCATAGATGAGCGCAAGTCATTTTTAAAAGAGAACAGAATCTGTTTTAAATGCTGTGGCTCTACTCAACATTTAGCAAGGAACTGCAGGGCTCAAATAAAATGCATGGACTGTGGTAGCGACAGGCATTTAGCAGTGCTACATCCAGGTCCACCCCCTGCTCCAGCTGAGAGCTCTGGAGCTGATAAAGATGATGGCGGGGAGACACAGGATAATGCAAATGCCTCAGTTGTTTCCAAATGCACAGAAGTCTGTGGTGATGAAGATAGCCCACATTCATGCTCAAAAATAAGTCCTGTATTAGTCTATCCAGAAGGCGAAAAAGAACAGGCTAGAAAGATGTATGCAGTTCTTGATGAACAAAGTAACAAGTCACTAGCTAAATCTCAGTTTTTTGAGCTCTTTAATATTAAGACACGCTCAGGACTGTCAGATAATGTTGGCAGAACAGCAGTAAACTTCATGATTGAGTCAATGGATGGTAAAGTAAAGCTCCCACTCCCAAACCTGATTGAATGTGACATGATTCCAGACAACAGGAGAGAGATTCCTTCTCCACAAGTGGCCATGAAGTTCTCACACTTACAGAAGATAGCTGAAAAAGTTCCTCCTGTAGAAGAACAAGTACCTATTCTGTTGATTTTGGGAAGAGACATTATACAGGTACACAAAGTCAGAGAGAGAATCAATGGGCCACACAATACACCTTATGCGCAGCGTTTGGATCTAGGCTGGGTTATAGTTGGAGAAGCCTGCATGGGGAAGACGCATAAGCCCCCTAGTGTGAGTGTTCTCAAAACACATATTCTTCAGAATGGCCGTGCTTCTTACCTCTGCCCATGTCCTAACACGTTTCAAATCAAAGACCAGTTAAACACCACACCTAACCCCAAAAAGGACACGGGAAACACAAACACCAATCAACTGGGAGAAACTGTTTTTGACAGGACAAAAGATGATGACAAACCAGCACTGTCAGTAGAGGACAAAGACTTCATTGACATCATGGAGAAGGAGGTGTATCAAAATGAATGTAACAGCTGGGTGGCGCCTTTGCCATTCCGCTCTCCAAGACCAGAGCTTCCGAGTAACAGAGAGCAAACATTCAAGCGCCTCCAATTACTCAGAAAGACATTGGACCGGAACCCTGAAATGAAAAGACAATATATCATTGTCCACGACAATGATCTGTTATTGTATATTTTACAAATGTTTGTATGGGATATTGTATTTGTTTTAAATGTTATATACCTATGTGGTATGTGACTTTTGTTGCTATGATGCCAGGTCTCTCTTGGAAATGAGATTTTTAATCTCAATGAGATTTTTTACCTGGATAAATAAAGGATTAATAATAAATATCGAATTCATTCAAAACATGCTGGACAATGACCATGCAGAAGTCGCTCCACCTTTGGACTCAAACAAAGAACACTGGTACTTGCCATCCTTCGGTGTGTACCACCCACAAAAACCTAATCAGCTGAGAGTAGTCTTTGACTCAAGTGCAGAATTTGAAGGACAGTCCCTTAACAAAGTCTTATTAAGTGGACCTGACCTAAATAACACACTACTAGGTGTCCTTATCCGTTTTAGGAAAGAGCCTGTAGCATTTTCAGCTGATGTGCAACAAATGTTTTATTGTTTTGAAGTGAGAGAGGATCATAGGGATTATCTGAGATTCCTTTGGTATGAAGACAATGATCCCGACCAAGGTATTTGTGACTATAGAATGAGGGTTCATGTTTTTGGGAATAGCCCTTCCCCAGCTGTGGCTATTTATTGTATGAGGCGTGCTGCAGTCGCGGGAGAAGAAGAGCACGGACATGATGCAAAGCAGTTTGTAATGAGACATTTTTATGTTGATGATGGTCTCGCATCCACAGCAACAGTGGAAGAAGCTGTTGAGACACTCACAAGCGCTCAAAAGATGCTGGCACAGTCAAACTTAAGGCTACATAAAATAGCCTCTAATGACCACAAAGTAGTGGAAGCATTTCCTGCTGCAGAGAGAGCCAAGGATCTAAAAGACTTGGATTTAGAGTTGGACGACATACCCCTGCAAAGGAGCTTGGGGGTACTGTGGAAACTTAAAAAGGACTGTTTTACCTTTCACGTCACCACTGAACAAAAGCCGTTCACCAGGAGAGGTGTCTTGGCCACTGTTAACAGTCTGTATGACCCGCTGGGTTTCGTGTCACCCATCACAATGCAGGGAAAAGCTCTTCACCGTGAATTGACCTCAGAGCAAAAGGACTGGGATGAATCACTTCCTGCAGAAACAGAAGATGAATGGAGCAGATGGAGAAGCTCATTGAAGGATCTTGAGCGGCTTCAGATACCGAGGTGCTACCTCTCGTTCTCCCAGGCCATTGCTGTGAAAAAAACTGTGAATATTTTCAGATGCCTCCACCATGGCCATAGGAGCAGTGGCATATCTGAGAGCTATTGATGGTGAAGGTCAGTGGCACACAGGTTTCATCATGGGCAAGTCCAAAGTAGCCCCAAGACCTGCACACACTGTTCCTAGATTGGAGTTATGTGCAGCAGTGTTAGCTGTAGAGATGTACGAACTCATTAGAGATGAGATTGACATTGAAGTAGACACTGTCAGATTTTTCACAGACAGTAAAATTGTGCTTGGTTACATACACAACAACACAAAGAGGTTCTACACTTACGTGGCTAACCGAGTGATTAGAATCAGAAAGACTACACATCCAGCACAGTGGTTTTACATAGCCACTAGTGACAATCCAGCAGACACAGCCACTAGACCAATTGCAGCTTCTGCATTGGCTTCTACAAACTGGTTTAGTGGTCCTTCCTTTTTGACACAACACGACATAGAGAAGTCTCACTGGGATAGTTTCACACTGATCGATCCTGACACAGATGCAGAGATCAGACCTGATACAGTGGGGCAAAAAAGTATTTAGTCAGCCACCGATTGTGCAAGTTCCCCCACCTAAAATGATGACAGAGGTCAGTAATTTGCACCAGAGGTACACTTCAACTGTGAGAGACAGAATGTGAAAAAAAAAAATCCATGAATCCACATGGTAGGATTTGTAAAGAATTTATTCGTAAATCAGGGTGGAAAATAAGTATTTGGTCAATAACAAAAATACAACTCAATACTTTGTAACATAACCTTTGTTGGCAATAAAAGAGGTCAAACGTTTACTATAGGTCTTTACCAGGTTTGCACACACAGTAGCTGGTATTTTGGCCCATTCCTCCATGCAGATCTTCTCGAGAGCAGTGATGTTTTGGGGCTGTCGCCGAGCAACACGGACTTTCAACTCCCGCCACAGATTTTCTATGGGGTTGAGGTCTGGAGACTGGCTAGGCCACTCCAGGACTTTCAAATGCTTCTTACGGAGCCACTCCTTTGTTGCCCGGGCGGTGTGTTTTGGATCATTGTCATGTTGGAAGACCCAGCCTCGTTTCATCTTCAAAGTTCTCACTGATGGAAGGAGGTTTTGGCTCAAAATCTCACGATACATGGCCCCATTCATTCTGTCCTTAACACGGATCAGTCGTCCTGTCCCCTTGGCAGAAAAACGGCCCCATAGCATGATGTTTCCACCCCCATGCTTCACAGTAGGTATAGTGTTCTTGGGATGCAACTCAGTATTCTTCTTCCTCCAAACACGACGAGTTGAGTTTATACCAAAAAGTTCTACTTTGGTTTCATCTGACCACATGACATTCTCCCAATCCTCTGCTGTATCATCCATGTGCTCTCTGGCAAACTTCAGACGGGCCTGGACATGCACTGGCTTCAGCAGCGGAACACTTCTGGCACTGCGGGATTTGATTCCCTGCCGTCGTAGTGTGTTACTGATGGTGACCTTTGTTACTTTGGTCCCAGCTCTCTGCAGGTCATTCACCAGGTCCCCCCGTGTGGTTCTGGGATCTTTGCTCACCGTTCTCATGATCATTGTGACCCCACGGGATGAGATCTTGCGTGGAGCCCCAGATCGTGGGAGATTATCAGTGGTCTTGTATGTCTTCCATTTTCTGATGATTGCTCCCACAGTTGATTTTTTCACACCAAGCTGCTTGCCTATTGTAGATTCACTCTTCCCAGTCTGGTGCAGGTCTACAATACTTTTCCTGGTGTCCTTCGAGAGCTCTTTGGTCTTGGCCATGGCGGAGTTTGGAGTCTGACTGTTTGAGGCTGTGGACAGGTGTCTTTTATACAGATGATGAGTTCAAACAGGTGCCATTCATACAGGTAACGAGTGGGGGACAGAAAAGCTTCTTACAGAAGACGTTACAGGTCTGTGAGAGCCAGAGATTTTCCTTGTTTGAGGTGACCAAATACTTATTTGCCACCCTGATTTACGGATAAATTCTTTACAAATCCTACCATGTGAATTCATGGATTTTTTTTTCACATTCTGTCTCTCACAGTTGAAGTGTACCTCTGGTGCAAATTACTGACCTCTGTCATCATTTTAGGTGGGGGAACTTGCACAATCGGTGGCTGACTAAATACTTTTTTGCCCCACTGTAACAAGTTTTGTTACCAAAACCTCAGTAACACAGCTAGAGCCATGCCATTTTGAAAGATTCTCTCATTGGATGAGATTGTGTCGCACTATTGCATCACTAAAGCGTGTGGCAGCATCATTCAAGAAAACAAACACAGAAGGTAAAGGCTGGAAGTGTTTCAGTGAAACTAACACCGCAGATGAAGCGTCTAAAGCAGCAAAGTTCATCATTCACAAAGTACAAAGTGAAAAGTTCAAAGAAGAGTACAGATGCATAAAAGAAAATCTGCCACTTCCAAAACAAAGCTGTCTTCAAAGGTTAAATCCAGTTATTGATGAAGATGGGCTCCTCAGACTAGGAGGTCGATTGGCACCTGCTAACCTAACAAAAGATGAGAAACATCCACTCATTATCCCAAATGCTCATCATATAGCCATCCTTCTTATTAGATACTATCATGAGAAGGTAGCGCATCAGGGGCGTCACCTAACAGAAGGAGCGCTCAGAGGTGCTGGATTTTGGAGTATTGGCAGTAAACGGCTCGCCTCTTCTGTTATTTACAAGTGTGTACTTTGTCGAAAGCTTCGAGGACGACTTCAGACCCAAAATATGGCAGATTTACCTGTGGACAGGCTGACACCAATGCCACCGTTCACTAGTGTAGGATTGGATGTCTTTGGACCCTGGACGGTCACCACACGTCGTACCAGAGGAGGGAGTGCAGACAGTAAACGCTGGGCTGTGCTTTTCACCTGCATGTCCACGAGAGCTGTGCACATTGAGCTCATTGAAACAATGTTAACATCCAGCTCCATCAATGCGCTGAGGAGATTTTTCTGCATCCGTGGACCTGCTCAAATACTCAGATCTGATAGAGGTACAAATTTTGTTGGAGCATGCAATGAGTTGCAAATTGATCACAAGGACACAGAACTAAACTCATACCTGCAAGAGAAAGGATGCACATGGCTGTTTAATCCCCCACACTCATCGCACATGGGTGGATCGTGGGAGAGACTTATTGGAGTAGCAAGGCGCATCCTAGATGGTATTCTGTTGAAAGCCGTACATGTCCAACTAACGCATGAAGTGTTAAGTACATTCATGGCAGAAGTAATGGCAATAATGAATGCAAGACCACTTGTACCAGTCTCAACAGATCCAGACAAACCAAACCTTCTCACTCCAGCAATGCTCCTTACACAAAAGGTCAATGCATTATCTGCACCAACAGGAAGTTTTGGACCGCCAGACCTCTACTCAAAGCAATGGAAGCAAGTACAGTGTTTGGCAGACTCTTTTTGGAAACAGTGGAAAAGTGAATATCTTTCAACACTACAGCAAAGGAGAAAATGGACTGATGATAAAACAAACATAAAAGTTGGTGATGTTGTGTTATTGAAAGATGCTCTCGCACACAGAAATGACTGGTCCATGGGAAAGGTTGTAAGAACATTTGAGAGCAAGGACAATAAGGTTCGAAAAGCAGAAGTAAAGACTGTGAAAGATAGAAATGAAAAAGTGTTTTTGAGACCCATCGCTGATATGGTTTTGCTTTTATCAAGTGATAAATAAGTGTTTGAAATAGCCCTAAACTGTTCAAAATGTTTATTAGAAAAGTTTGTTCTAGTGGCACAATTATATTGTACCAGGCGGGGAGTGTTCTGCCTTTTATAACTTAAATCGGATATTATAGTTGTAAGCTGCTCTAGAGCTCCCTCTAGTGGCTGCTTTGGGTTCGGTTACTTTGGGAAAGGAAAAAATGAGAACGTGAAGAAGAAATAAAAGATGGCGGAAAGTGATACCGTAATGTTATCGTTCTAAGCTGATACGGACCTTAAAATGTTGTTGCCTTGGACAAGATATGTCTGTAAGTATGAGTGTCGATAAAATAATTATTATCTTTTGTTTTGTGTAAAGATGGTACGATAATTTGTACATTTGAAAGTTTTATCTTGTTAGCTTTCAGTAAGAGTGTAACAAGCTAGTTTACAATGTTAGTTAGCTAATACAGTATTTTGTACTTTCAGTTTTACGATGGTCAAAGAGAAGGCAATGGTCAGAGGCCATTCTTCAATAAATCAGCGCAAAAAGGAAAATAAGTCTGGTTATTGGAGCATTGTTTTCTCGCTGTCTAGCTGGTGAATCTAAGAGACTCAGGGTGCGGACAGCACAAAATATAATATTGTAAATATAAGATTAAGAGGGGTGTCTTGTTCTGTCAATTTCGCCTTTCTTGTCCTTACATAGATGACACACAAATTACTTATTAACGGGAAGGTCTCAATGTCACAATTTGTGGACGGAAATCGGGCAGAGAGAGAGGTGTGGATCCAAACGCAGACACGGATACAGAGGAACGATTAAACAGAAAACAAGCCTTTATTTTAGCTGCAGAAACACTACAAAACAAAAGCAAAGGAAAACCGAGAGACGCTAACTAAACCTATACAGGGAAAACTAACCTGAACCTAGAATACCAGAGACATGGAGGGAATGACACACAGAGGCAACACTGAAGAAAACGCAGACGACCTGATATGGAGTAAGGGGCAGCACACGCTATAAATACACACACACGCAAGGAAATGCTGAAGAGGCAAACAGGCAGGGAACACAGCTGACACTAATCAAACATGACGAGGCAGGGACGAAACCAAACAGAATACATGACCAGAAACACGGACCTCCAAAGTAAAACAGGAAATGCACAGAAACACAGACTGAAGGGGGGGAGAGAGAATACGGAGGAGCATGGGGGAGAGCACAGACATGACGAGATGGGGAAACACGGAACAAAAACTTACATAACTATATAAACACACAGAGGGAGACACCGAGGGCAACTACACAGGGGGAGACTACTAAATAACCAGGGAACCAAACAAGGAGCAAAAGAAACTCAAAACAGGATAACTAGACTCTTAGTGAGTAAACTAAAGACTAACAAAGTGAACTTTATACATAAGTTATAGTACAAAATAACCAAAACACAGGAAAACACAAATCAATGGGTCAAATGACCCAGGACCATGACTTTTAAAGACCTGGATAACTCTAATTTCCTGCTTCCAAATTGAGATAGGCACACAGTTTTAATGTGCATATTAAACACATATGTAGGACTGCTGTCTTGCATTTGCATAATAACTTTTTAGAAACATCCTCTCTCAGAGTATTGTTGAAAAACTATTTCTTACATGTAAAACTTCAAGGCTAGACTATGATATTTCATTATTATCGGACTGTCCTAAAAACTCCTTGAAAAGCCTTCAGTTGATCCAAAATGCTCCCACAAGAATGCTCACAGGGACCAGAAAGAGAGATCATATTTATCCCATATTGGCTTCTCTTCATTGACTCCCAGTTAAATTTAAAAAAAAATTCAAAGTCCTTCTCCTTACATGCAAACTCTTAAAAAAATCAGGCCACATCTTAAGTAAGGCCTTACAGGGAGTGCAGAATTATTAGGCAAATGAGTATTTTGTCCACATCATCCTCTTCATGCATGTTGTCTTACTCCAAGCTGTATAGGCTCGAAAGCCTACTACCAATTAAGCATATTAGGTGATGTGCATCTCTGTATTGAGAAGGGGTGTGGTCTAATGACATCAACACCCTATATCAGGTGTGCATAATTATTAGGCAACGTCCTTTCCTTTGGCAAAATGGGTCAAAAGAAGGACTTGACAGGCTCAGAAAAGTCAAAAATAGTGAGATATGTTGCAGAGGGATGCAGCAGTCTCAAAATTGCAAAGCTTCTGAAGCGTGATCATCGAACAATCAAGCGTTTCATTCAAAATAGTCAACAGGGTCGCAAGAAGCGTGTGGAAAAACCAAGGCGCAAAATAACTGCCCATGAGCTGAGAAAAGTCAAGCGTGCAGCTGCCAAGATGCCACTTGCCACCAGTTTGGCCATATTTCAGAGCTGCAACATCACTGGAGTGCCCAAAAGCACAAGGTGTGCAATACTCAGAGACATGGCCAAGGTAAGAAAGGCTGAAAGACGACCACCACTGAACAAGACACAAGCTGAAACGTCAAGACTGGGCCAAGAAATATCTCAAGACTGGTTTTTCTAAGGTTTTATGGACTGATGAAATGAGAGTGAGTCTTGATGGGCCAGATGGATGGGCCCGTGGCTGGATTGGTAAAGGGCAGAGAGCTCCAGTCCGACTCAGACGCCAGCAAGGTGGAGGTGGAGTACTGATTTGGGCTGGTATCATCAAAGATGAGCTTGTGGGGCCTTTTCGGGTTGAGGATGGAGTCAAGCTCAACTCCCAGTCCTACTGCCAGTTTCTGGAAGACACCTTCTTCAAGCAGTGGTACAGGAAGAAGGCTGCATCCTTCAAGAAAAACATGATTTTCATGCAGGACAATGCTCCATCACACGCGTCCAAGTACTCCACAGCGTGGCTGCAAGAAAGGGTATAAAAGAAGAAAAACTAATGACATGGCCTCCTTGTTCACCTGATCTGAACCCCATTGAGAACCTGTGGTCCATCATCAAATGTGAGATTTACAAGGAGGGAAAACAGTACACCTCTCTGAACAGTGTCTGGGAGGCTGTGGTTGCTGCTGCACGCAATGTTGATGGTGAACAGATCAAAACACTGACAGAATCCATGGATGGCAGGCTTTTGAGTGTCCTTGCAAAGAAAGGTGGCTATATTGGTCGCTGATTTGTTTTTGTTTTGTTTTTGAATGTCAGAAATGTATATTTGTGAATGTGGAGATGTTATATTGGTGTCACTGGTAAAACTAAATAATTGAAATGGGTATATATTTGTTTTTTGTTAAGTTGCCTAATAATTATGCACAGTAATAGTCACCTGCACACACAGAAATCTCCCTAAAATAGCTAAAACTAAAAACAAACTAAAAACTACTTCCAAAAACATTCAGCTTTGATATTAATGAGTTTTTTGGGTTCATTGAGAACATGGTTGTTGTTCAATAATAAAATTATTCCTCAAAAATACAACTTGCCTAATAATTCTGCACTCCCTGTATAGTACCATATTACCCCAGTAGAGAACTTTGCTCTCAGACTGCTGGCTTACTTGTAGTCCTTACTTGAGAGATTTAAAAGTAAACAGAAGGCAGACCTTCAGCTTTCAGGCTATTCTTCTGTGGAATTAGGTCACAGTTCGAATTCAGAAGACAGACATCCTCTGTGCTTTCAACACTAGGCTTAAAAGAACTTTCCTTTTTGATAAAGCATATAGTTAGGTCTGGATCATGTGACCCTGAATCCTCCCTTGGTTACGCTCCAATATCCCTAGGTTGCGTGAAGATTTTCTTGTAAAACAAAGGGGGGGCCTAGCAAAAAAGTTTGGGAACCACTGCTATAATGATTAGTTTGTATTAATCTCTCTTCCATAGTGTGTCTTTGTAAGCCTGGGTTTGAATGTGCCATCTGGTTGTCTAACTCAGTGTTGCCCCTGTGACAGCCTGGTGACCTGTCCAGGGTGTACCCTGCATTTCGTCATGTAATAGCTGGGAGAGGCTCCAGCACACATCCAGAATATATCTGGCACACCATTGTGGGCTAGATTAATGCAATAAGCAGTAAGGCACATTTAATTGAGAAAGTTTTAAATAGGCCATACAAAGCAGAAATTATATTTTTAGTCTGCCACAGTTGTGAATCCTGACCTAAATTCTGTAATTGTTGTCAAGTTGTGGTTGGTAGAGTTATTTTCTATAGTCTTGTCATGCTCCCAAAACATTAAAAAGTACTAAAGTGAAAGTAAGGGTTTATTACTTTCATGGCAAGAGTCAAAAATTTCAGGACTCTAACAATATTGTGTACTGCTGTGTGACATCAAGTGGAGGGTTCAGTTTAGCTGATTTTAACAACAATTGTCACCTCAAGAAGATGGAAAAACCCCAACAGTCAGACAACAGCAGAAACAACAACAACAACAGTCTATATGACCAAGCACTTGGCCACAGTGAGAAGGATGAACTTTTTTTTAATCGGACGAGACCTCCAGCAGAAATCGGCTGAGGGAAAGGCAGCGATCTTCCCCAATTGATTGAAGGGTGAGGGGAAACAGAAAAGGAAAAAAAAATTTCATTAGTTCAGTAGTTTTTTTTTAGTTTTTTTTAAGTGTTCAAAATATGTATTACAACAAGCAAAAATTGATATAGAAAATGGAGTGGACTGAACATGTGTTCTGTTTATATTCATGGAGTTGGCTTTCTGGAGTATGCATGTATTATCAACAGTGTAAAAAAAACTGAACCTTATGACAGGGGTGGAAGATTATTTTGTTATACACTAAAATACAACTGTCTTTCTTCTGTGCCTATTTTATGCTTAACCCCTTGATCCTTCCATGTAACAGAAGTGCAGGCATGCAGAATCTCACCGTGTCCCCCTTCCTATGTCTGACTCCAGACTCCTCACTCCAGATAAGAATCCACACCATTTTTTTCTCCTCCTCTTGCATTAACATCTGTTTAAGTTATTTATATCAATTTGTTAATTCAAGGTAATGTCATAACAGATAAAACACTGTCATTCTTCATCAGTGCATTAATTACATTGTTCCCTTTTTTTGTTCAAGTTTTCTCTTTCATCCCTCCCGCTCAACCTTTTCCTTGGTCTTCTCCCTCTCCTTTTTTGACTGCACCAATCACCGGTTTTCTTACACAGTCACAAAAAACACCCATTATTTTTACATATCTGCATGGCACGATCACACACACACAGCGTCAGCACATCCACTACAGCCTCACAGTGCACACAGACATATAGGACAAACAACCATAAACGCTTACATGCTTGCTCATATAAATGAATATGCACACACATAATCAGACTTATGGAGCCTCTTGTCACACATTCTTTCTTTCTTTTTATACACGAGTGATGTATTTAATTTTTTCCTCATGTGCAACATTAGCTACACACACAAACACACAACTACGGGCACACTAAGGTTTTTCACATGTAATTTGCATGGAGCTGGCTCCAGAGAAAAGAGGCTAAAGATATTTAATCAGTAGCAGTAATTGAAAAATACAACCAGATGTCAGAAGCAACTCTGACATACTACAGAACATTAATATGATTAACTTCCCAGATTGGAGTAGTAAAGGAATTAAATATTTGGAACACATATTCAAAAGAACATACTTTATTCAATTTGACAGATTAGTTATAAATGTGGGATTAACAAGAATAGATTTTCAGAATTTCAACAAATTGTTTCTATAGTAAAAAAAAAAACAAAAACCTAATTAAGTTGAATTACAAACACCACCAAGTGTGGTATAATTCCTTAATCTCAAAACCCCCAAATTACTGTCTAAAATATACATGACCCTTTCCAAAATGAATCAATATACCTTCCTATT
Source organism: Rhamphochromis longiceps (assembly GCF_057381845.1). Taxonomy (NCBI): domain Eukaryota; kingdom Metazoa; phylum Chordata; class Actinopteri; order Cichliformes; family Cichlidae; genus Rhamphochromis; species Rhamphochromis longiceps. The sequence goes on along the minus strand of NC_140577.1, from coordinate 34,299,527 downwards.
GCAAATGGGAAGCAGGTCTATCAGTCCGTTTAGACCAAAATTTCTGGTCTCAGATTTGCTTAAAACCCTTTACATTGATTAGAAATCCCAGTCTACAATTATTACAATACAAAATATTACATAGAGTGGACTAGACAGGTCAACGGATGTTGAGGATGGGTTTTATGTCTTCTAACAACTGCTCACACTGTCAAGGCAATACACCTAACAATACATCCACACTCTTTGGTTCTGTCCACCAGTTCAAAGGTTTTGGTACAGGATATGTGAAGACTTATCAAAGTGTCAGAAGTGTAACATCCCAGCCTCCCCTTCAGTTTGCTTATTGGGCACACAGTCTTGTGTACCTCATGGTCAGTTAAGTCTGTGCTCCTGTGTCCATTTCATTGCTTTTAATCTATTCATGTTGCATTTAGTTATTTCCCTTTCTGTTCCTTTGTTTCTTTCCTGTGTTTCATCCCGTTGTGTCTCCTTCTGAAAGTCAGCCGTGTTTACTCAGTTGTCTGTGTAAAGTTAGTATGTTTTCCTTTTAGTCTTTGTATTCTGCTGCTTCCTGTTTTATTTTGGTGAGCTCTTACCCTTGTGTGTTTTGAGTTTGTTTCCTTGTCTTGTTAGTTACTTTTCAGTTCAGCTGTGTTTCCATATGTCTCCCCTTCCCCTAGACTTCTTTTTGTATATTTATGGTGTCAGTCTCCTTTTGTCCTTCTCAAGAGTGTCTGTTCACCTTCCCTTTTCTGTTTCTTAGCTCTTGTACTCCCAATCCCTACTGCTTATCCCCAGTACAGTTTTCTTCAGAAGAAATTTTCTGTTTCCTCAGTATTTTGTGTTTCATGCTCAGTTGTGCATCCTGATAATCGGCCTTATTAAATGGCCTACCTCTGAGTCTATGTTTGGATCCTCACACACCTCTACACAACCTATGACAGGGGAAGAAAGTGTGTCACTGCTGACTTGTTGGTCTAAACATTTTGGAGATCCTAAGCAGACCTTAAAGAAATGCACCAACATAGAAAAACAACAGAAAGACCTCCACCAAGCTATACTCACTCTCTTTCCGATAGCTACCCTGTTTCATGGTGGAAGAGGAGGCACAAGACTCTGATTCTGGGCTGTGATTACATCCATAGCCAGTGTTGGGAAGGTTACTTTTAAAATGTATTCCAATACAGAATACAGAATACATGCCCCAAAATGTATTCTGTAACGTATTCCGTTACGTTACTCAATGACAGTAACGTATTCTGAATACTTTGGATTACTTACTATATTATCATGCTTTTTACAACAATGTGAATATACTATTGCTGTGATTTATTACTATTACTGAAGGTCCGCGACTCCGAACTGTAGTAAAGGGACCTCTGACTAATACGGCGGGGTCCCTGTCGGCTCGTAGCTGAAAAATAGCTTTACTTTGTTGTGTGGGTCAACTTTTCTTGCGAGAGACAGAGCGAGGCGTTGAAAGGCTGCTCCAACGGAACTTATTGTTTTCGGAGGAAAACACGAACACGGTGTACAGTCGAGTCTTAATAGCTTACTTACAACTGGGCTCGTCAGGCACTCTTCTTGGCTGAAGTGGTTATTATTATATTTACATGCTTCCAGCTCCCGTTTTTCCTCGATGACAACTCGTACCTTATTCCATTCCCCTTTTTCTCCCTCCTCGCGCTCACAGACCCATAACGTGTATGGCAGTCCATTCTCCCTGCAACACGGACTACACTGCCCACGATGCTACATTCTTTAGAGCTATGCTTGTAGCATTCTGCCTGTTAGCTTAGCACAACAACAACAACGAAAAGGCGCTCTCTCACCCAGGAAACACACAGTCGCAGAGAGAGAGAGAGCGTCGCCCTGTAACCATGGCAACCGTAATGCTGCCTCCTGGAACAACAGAACGTAGCTGTCAAACAAAACCCAAACAGTCCTGACCCGCGACAATATGAAACAGGAAAGTACCGCAGTGTAATCCATTTATTTCAACAAAGTAACTGTATTCTGAATACCACCTTTTTAAACGGTAACTGTAACGGAATACAGTTACTCATATTTTGTATTTTAAATATGTAACGGCGGTACATGTATTCCATTACTCCCCAACACTGTCCATAGCCTAGAGATCTGCTGGGCAGATTAACTGGCTAACTAACTGGCTAACTAATCTTTGAAACCCAACATCAAATTCTGGGGATTTGACACATCATTATCATCATTATCATTTATTTGTATAGCACTTTAAAAAACACACCAGGCAGACCAAAGTGCTGAACAACACAAATCAAAACAACTGGCAAATTTAAAACTACAATAAAATTAATAAGAAAGGTGTCAGTTTCCCACAGAGTTAAAAGCCAGGGAATAAAAATAGGTTTTAATCTGGACTTAAAGACCTGCACTGATGACGCTTGTCTAATATGGAGGGGAAGGTTATTCCAAATCATCTGAGCCGCAATTGAGAACGCTTGGTCTCCTCTCAGTTTCAGCCACAACTTAGGAACCAACAGCAACAGCTGCTCAGCTGAACGGAGCGAGTGAGTAGGAACATGTGGATTCAGCAAATCAGATAAGTAAACAGGAACCAGACCATTTAAAGATTTAAAAACCAATAAAAGGACTTAAAAACAAATCCTAAATTCAATGGGAAGCCAATGTAAAGAAGCCAGAACCGGAGTGATGTGATTAAATTTTTTGCACTTTGCAGTTTGCACTAATTGCCAGTGTTGGGTAAGTTACTTTAAAATAGTAACTTAGTTACATTACTAGTTACTTCTCTCAAAAGTAACTCAGTTACTTCAAGTTACTCGTTACTTTCAAAGTAACTAGTTACTAGGGAAAGTAACTTTGGTTTTACTCAGAATTCTCTTGTTAATGTGTTTCTTCCATAACTTTGCCAGTCTTCTAGCTTGCTTACTTGCCACAAGTGCACTGTGCCACCTACCAAAAGAAAGGAAAAGATAATGTGCATATTTCCACGAGAGAAATCCCACGCCTGGACCGTCATTGACTGCTGCCATGATTCTAGCCTACGTCACAGAGTCATGTGCGCCTTTTACATCCAACACAAAAACTGCAGTCGTGGTGCTTTCGATTGTACTCAGAACTCAGAAATTCTGTCTTCTGAATAGGAAGATGTAGGCAACAGCAGACTGAAGATGAGCTGCTTACAGGGCTGGACTGGGACAGAAAATTGGCCCGGACATTTTGACTAGAGACTGGCCCACCATTATAGGAAAAATCATAAAGCCTTTGAATGAAAATAAACACTGTTGTGACAGTGATGTACACTGTTTTGATGGTATATATGCATCAATCTATCAATCGTTTGTTGTAAGATTCAGATAATTATTTTTTTAAAAGCTAGACATTTTAAATGAGAATAAGAAAGAAAAGTATTTCTTTGTGCCCCCCCATTCCCTGTTAATGCCCTACATGCCCCCCTGGCAACACTTTGCTAGATCCGCACCTGCACAGTTACCAGCTGTCAGCTACCTAAAAAAGGATCCTGGGGTTATTTGTCTCTCAGAAACAGTTCATAACTTCCCTTCAACTCATTCATGTTAACTAAAAGGTAAACCTGTTTCTCCATCACCTGTTCAGCTCTGATGATCCAGTAAGGACATCTCCTGGTTTCATCTTCATGTTTCCCTCTCACCAGATAACCAAACCATATCATGACCAGCAGCTTTTTTGCAGCTGTGGCTCCAGCAAACATCAGCTGATACTAGAAATTAATATTAAATAAATTCTAACAATAGCTGATCAAGCTTAAACGTGCTGCTGTTGTTTAGCGCGACATCTGCTGGTTTCCTCTTTCGGCGCAAAGTGGGCGATAAATAAACAAGAGAGAAAAGCCGATCAGCTGATCATTGATCAGTTTTCATGACTGAAGTAGAAACGGGAGAGGGAGGGGGGAGAATGAGAGAAGAAGAGGCAGCTGTGCAGCAAAGACACAGAATAACTCCAGCTTTGTGCCTTTTTCATTGTAGCTGAATTACGGGACAAACTGTTCCTTTTCACCTCAATAAGAAACGCGTAATATTTTCTCTGAATACCAGACGGGACGGTTGGCAACTCTAATAACTTATGAACAAAATAAAGTGAAACATCATTAACTTCATAGCACCACCCAGCTGTATAGAAACTCCGTCATGCTAGCTAGCACGCAGTACGGAAAAAGTCAGAGTAACGAAAATAAACTCCACCTAAACTTGGTTCATATCTGACCCAAAGAGACTGCAGGTCATAACTTCTTACCTGAAGTTCAGTTCACACTTGGACCGGCGGCCGCCTCGGGTCTCTTTTCCTTCTGCATCCCTTTTCCTTCATCCACCTGCTGGCCTCCACCACTTGCTAATGTTACTGAATCTGTGGAAGCTCCGCGATAGCCACCACACGAAGTAACGAGTAACGACCCTATCTAAATCCCAGTAACGACTAACGCGTTCCTGATTTTGGCATAATAACTAGTTACCGTGCTCGTTACCACAATAATAACGTAGTTACTGTAACGCGTTACTTAATAACGCGTTAGTCCCAACACTGCTAATTGCAGGCATGAGAATGTGCCCAACCCAACCCCTATTCAAATGGAATTACAATAGTCACGACGTGAGGTGATAAAAGTATGAATAAGAGTTTCCAAATTGCGTTCGGAAAGGAAAAGCTTAACCTTCAGTAGGCGTCTGAGGTGATAAAAAGCTGATTTTATCACCCCATTTACATGACCATCAAAGGTAAGTGCGGAATCAAATTTAACACCAAGATTTGTGATCGAACCTTTCAGATGGGAGGTCAAATCACCAAAATCAACATCTGGAGAATCAGTAGAGCAATGCGGGCCAAATAAAATTGTTTCTGTTTTGTGATCCTTAAAATTTAGAAAGTTATTTGCCATTCATGATTTGACATCTCTAAGACAGTCAAGCAGGACATTGACATGGGGAGGTATCCAAATGACTGAAAGGTAAATAAAGTTGATAGTCATCGGCATACAAATGAAATGACACTTTGTGTTTATGAAAAATCGCGCCAAGAGGGAGTAAATACAGCGAGGATAGATCCCTGGGGCACACCCCAAAGCAGAGGGGCCACAGAGGACATGGCCAACCCCAGCTTAACACAAAAACTCCTTTCGGAAAGATATAATTTTATCCATGACAATGCCAAATCAGAAATTCCCACACAGTGGTGTAAGCAGGAGATCAGCAGGTCGTGGTCCACTGTGTCAAATGCAGCTGTCATGTACAACAAGACAAGCACAACATATTTACCACAATCAGTCGTAACAAGAATGTCATTCATAACTTTAACCACAGCTGTCTCCGTACTGTGAAAGGGCTTAAAACCAGATTGAAAGATTTCAGACAGTTGCGAGTCATTCAAGTAGTCTAACAGCTGAACATTAAAAAAGGTACAGCCAGCCAGTACTAGCTCAATGAAGGCGCTTAACTCACCGGGAGAAATCCAGGTTTCAGTCAGGAAAAGCAAATCCAGAACATGGGAAAGAAAAAATTCCTTCAATATGAAGGTCTTGTTTGCCACCGACCTGGTATTTCTTAGACCCAGCCAGAGAGGAACTGGGTTCAAAACTTCCGAGGCATTAACAACCAGATCCACTGGTCGAAGGTTTGTTTGGTCAACTCCGTGCCAGCGCAAATGCTGTAAAGGAGGGAGTTTTGCAGGATTATTTTCGAGAGACCCAACAACAGGAACCAACCAGGAGTCCACCGGGTCCAAAGCACAAAATGGCACCAAAAGTCGCGGAAAAGAACAGCGAATGAAGCAGAGCTCATAGGGAAAATAAGAAATCCAGGAATTCAGCTTGACAAGATGACCTCCACGGATACACCGCCTCCTGCGTCGCTTCTGCAAATCCGGTAACAGTGGTAGGGAACGCCAGTACGTTGGTATTGGTTCCAGATAGGGAGGCAAAAAGCCTTGGTTGTCGTATCCAGGCCGGTCAGACATCTGGATGGATAAACCTATTTCCAATAATGCCTGGCGACCATAAGACAACATAGGTCAGACATGTAGCACAAAGTTAGCTACAAACAATAAAACAAAACAAATAAAGGAGCGTGACAGATGGCGTGCCAAACACACAGGCGCCATCTTGTTGTCCAAATCATCTGAATAGAATAGTTACAGCTCTGCCCTCCCCTACACGTGGAGTTCCTGTTGCACTGACGCATTCACAGCCATCAAATCCTGTACAGATTTAGCTGGTTGTCCAGCCCCTTTAACCTTTTTCACAGGAATAATAGAAGTAACTGGTAAACTGGCTTGTAACTGGTAAACTGTTACAAGAGACAATTACTCTTGCTTTTAACAGTGAGTCAAAAACCAGTCTGATGCCCTCAATGGCTTCAGCATCAGCGGATATTGTTGTTGACATGGCCTGTAGTCAGACTTAGGGGTTATAACAAGTGGGTCACAATTATTAATGTAACAATATCAAATTATAGGGTGGGGGCCTATCATGTGACTTACTGATATCATATGACACAAGGTGCGAGGTGTGTATCAAGGTATCTGGGAAGGGATATCAAAACTGGATTATAGGTGGTAGATAGTTGGTGTCGTAAGCTACCCCCTCTGTTCAGGATGGTCGTTCACAGGGGAGTGTCGTGCTTGGAGAAGAGTCTCCTGAGTTTCTCTGATAAACTGCTACATAAGGGATGGCAAGCTCCTTAGACTGCTTTAACCTGGATGACTGAGAACCTTCACAGACCTAGCAGGCTAAGGCTAGGCTAACAGCTAATCTGCTGTGTTATAAAGCATCAATCACCACCATAATTATAGGGAAAGTGAATGCCCTGCAAAATAAGATTGACAATTTGTCAGCACTGAACAACCAGCGGATTTACCTAGAGTGCATTCCCCTGAGCACAGATGCAGCTGCTGCCTAGTGATGTGTCGGTCGCGAATGAAATGGCTCTTAGAGCCGGATCTTTGACGTGAACGACGCGAGCCAGCTCCTTATCGCGAGCCGTGTGTTTTTCTTTCTTTCTCTCACCCTCTCTCTCGCACTTTTTTCCGCTTCACTCCGCACGCGAGCCTTTTGCTTTGCGCTGGGCAGAGGGGGGAGGGGCGGTAGTTACACTCGCAGTAGCACAGGAACAGAGCCAGAGGGAGAGAGAGAGAACGAGAGCCAGGGACAACAACGTCACATTAGAAAGGTATAGTAATCATACACAACTATTTTCAGTTGCGGATGATAAAGGATTCAGAAAGTTTATTCATGCAGGCCCATATGACAGAGAATGTGCATCTGCTTTTTGTTTTCATATTTTAATTTATATTTAATTGCATTGTGGTTTGCAGTGTTTTGTGTTGTTTCACTTTAAATATGTTTAAAAGTAAAAAGCTTAAAATTTAAATAGTTAAAAGTTGAAATGTGAATAGTTGGTTTTTGTATTATATGATTTATTTATTACATTTTATGTGGAATGAATAAATAAAAGTATATTTACGGTGGCCCCTAGAGACAAAGCATGTACAAACTTCAAAACACGTATGAACTCTGAAGCACGTAAAAACTCAGAAGCACATAAAAACTCAAAACATGTACAAAAGAAGTGCTCCAGGATGCTAGGTGCAGTGTTGAGCTTTTGTTACCTAGAGGCTACACAAGCCAGGAAGAACCAACGACCAGATTTGGTGTGTGGTAGTAACAGGTAGATGAACATTTTTTTTTTTAATTATTTGAATATATATGAGTGTTTACGTATAAATACACAAACAATACACATATGCTTTCAATTGTGTAATTTAAGTGATCTAGGTAGCTCTGTCTTGGAAGTTCAGTTAATACTAGAAATGTGTTTTGGAGTTTGTACATGTTTTTTGGAGTTTGTACGTGTTTTGTCTCTAGGGGCCACCACATATATTTATGTATAAAAATATATAAATAAACCACTTTTTTTTACATTAGTAATTCCTTTTGTGCATAACTTTATGTTATTGTTAATAATAAATTAATTAAAGCAACAAAACAATCTGAAGAGCTGGTTCAGAGCCGAAAGAGCCGGAAATCCCATCACTACTGGTGCCTGTAAGAATATTCTCACATTTAAAGCAAGGCTGCTGAACCCAAAGGCATTTTTCATTTTCTCTGTGGAGTTTAATCACACCTCACTGGAGTCCACTTTGCCTGCTTTCCACCAGTTTGTAAACTGTCCCACTAGGAACAACAGGACAATTGATCTACTGTCTGCTAATGTGAGGGATGCGTACAGAGTCACACCTCTCCCCCTACTCGGACAGTCAGACCATAACCTTGCCTATCTACAGCCTAGTACAGCCCCCCTGGTTAAAAGGCAGTCTGCTGGTGATCAAGGATACATACAGGAACAAAAGTGGAGTAGAGGCTGAGGGAGAACAATATGAGGGTGGCATGGCAAGGTGTCAGTACCACCAGAGTATAAGAAGAAGGCATTCAGGTTATTTGCCTCCTCCAACCAGTATGACCAGCAACCAACTGTCCCACTCTCACTACAGCACCCCCCCCCCACACACACACACACACACTCACACACTATATGCACACTTGACCTCTGCCTCATCGCATCTTCTTCCCCTTCGTCCTCCCTGACTAACACCCTCACCTCACCTGATTCCAAGTTTAGGTGAGGATGTGCTACCTCATAGAGAGATCACAGTATCTCAGGCTGAAGGTGATCAACTCTGACACTCTGGCCAGCAGCACTGGTGCACCACAGTTCACGGTGCTGGCCCCACTTCCCTTCACTCTATACGCTTCAGACTTCAACTACAACTCTGAGATGGGTCACTTGGACACATACAGTGGGGCAAAAAAGTATTTAGTCAGCCACCGATTGTGCAAGTTCCCCCACTTAAAATGATGACAGAGGTCAGTAATTTGCACCAGAGGTACACTTCAACTGTGAGAGACAGAATGTGAAAAAAAAATCCATGAATCCACATGGTAGGATTTGTAAAGAATTTATTCGTAAATCAGGGTGGAAAATAAGTATTTGGTCACCTCAAACAAGGAAAATCTCTGGCTCTCACAGACCTGTAACGTCTTCTGTAAGAAGCTTTTCTGTCCCCCACTCGTTACCTGTATGAATGGCACCTGTTTGAACTCATCATCTGTATAAAAGACACCTGTCCACAGCCTCAAACAGTCAGACTCCAAACTCCGCCATGGCCAAGACCAAAGAGCTTTCGAAGGACACCAGGAAAAGTATTGTAGACCTGCACCAGACTGGGAAGAGTGAATCTACAATAGGCAAGCAGCTTGGTGTGAAAAAATCAACTGTGGGAGCAATCATCAGAAAATGGAAGACATACAAGACCACTGATAATCTCCCTCGATCTGGGGCTCCACGCAAGATCTCATCCCGTGGGGTCACAATGATCATGAGAACAGTGAGCAAAGATCCCAGAACCACACGGGGGGACCTGGTGAATGACCTGCAGAGAGCTGGGACCAAAGTAACAAAGGTCACCATCAGTAACACACTTCAACGGCAGGGAATCAAATCCCGCAGTGCCAGACGTGTTCCGCTGCTGAAGCCAGTGCATGTCCAGGCCCGTCTGAAGTTTGCCAGAGAGCACATGGATGATACAGCAGAGGATTGGGAGAATGTCATGTGGTCAGATGAAACCAAAGTAGAACTTTTTGGTATAAACTCAACTCGTCGTGTTTGGAGGAAGAAGAATACTGAGTTGCATCCCAAGAACACCATACCTACTGTGAAGCATGGGGGTGGAAACATCATGCTATGGGGCTGTTTTTCTGCCAAGGGGACAGGACGACTGATCCGTGTTAAGGACAGAATGAATGGGGCCATGTATCGTGAGATTTTGAGCCAAAACCTCCTTCCATCAGTGAGAACTTTGTAGATGAAACGAGGCTGGGTCTTCCAACATGACAATGATCCAAAACACACCGCCCGGGCAACAAAGGAGTGGCTCCGTAAGAAGCATTTGAAAGTCCTGGAGTGGCCTAGCCAGTCTCCAGACCTCAACCCCATAGAAAATCTGTGGCGGGAGTTGAAAGTCCGTGTTGCTCGGCGACAGCCCCAAAACATCACTGCTCTCGAGAAGATCTGCATGGAGGAATGGGCCAAAATACCAGCTACTGTGTGTGCAAACCTGGTAAAGACCTATAGTAAACGTTTGAGCTCTGTTATTGCCAACAAAGGTTATGTTACAAAGTATTGAGTTGTATTTTTGTTATTGACCAAATACTTATTTTCCACCCTGATTTACGAATAAATTCTTTACAAATCCTACCATGTGGATTCATGGATTTTTTTTTCACATTCTGTCTCTCACAGTTGAAGTGTACCTCTGGTGCAAATTACTGACCTCTGTCATCATTTTAGGTGGGGGAACTTGCACAATCGGTGGCTGACTAAATACTTTTTTGCCCCACTGTATAAAAATGCTCTCACACTCACACAACATGGAGACACAAAGAAACAGATGCTGTACACAAAATCACACTCTCTATACACCCACTATACCGTATTATAGTATACTTTATACTTCCATTTCGAGGGCACCAACACCTCCAGAGGGGCAATGTGCCCCCAGACCCAGGAGATGATCCCCTTTACTCTGGGCTGGAGACAAGTAGAACACCCCAGTCCACATAGCAGGAGAAAAGCCCACCAACCTAGACTTTGACTATACAGCCAGCCCAAGAAGGAAAACAGAAAACAGGGATTTGAGAAGACCCTATGCCTCTCGTCACCTGCTCTTATGTGGTGTGCATTTAAATCTGGGAAGCATGGTGCCAAAGACCTTCTGCCAGACAACAGCTGGTGTCAGCTCGGCCCCTCCCAAGAACCCTTAATGCATGTCTGCTGGAAGATTAATAATGTTTAGGGCTGCTCAATTAATCAAATTTTAATCATGATAACGATCTGGGCTTTCAACGATCATTAAAAATGACTGAGCCTATTATTAGCACCTCCCTCATGCTTTACTCTCGCGCTACTCCGTGTGGCAAATCGAGCGCACTTCTCTGCATTTCGAACACGCGTCACAACAATTAAGAGGACCCGAGGGAAGCTCGGAAAGCTAAGCAGAAGTTATTTGGAGAGGAGAGTGACTGCTATTGGTTGAAAAGAGAGGTAAAAAAAACTTCAGTGGTGTGGAAACATTATGGGCTCGCGGAGTCAGACGTGGATCAAGTAGACACAGTGTGTAAACTTTGCTACGGTGTAGTAGCTGCACCACAGAGCAACACTGCAAAGTTCACTAAACATAGATGTTTACATTTTTCATTTATTTCTTATATTGCAAACATTTGCACTGTTATCAGTATTTGCACACTATTTTATGTTATTTTTTAAAGTCATTATTCAATACATTGTTATTGTTAACCCTTTAAAGCCGGTCAGAGCAGCATGCTCCGTTTTGCGTAACTATTTTTAAATCCCTGTAGAACCTGAACCGCGTAAGCTAGCGCAATAATTTGTTTTGCATATGAAACCAGAGGAGTTGTACTTACATCTTATGCCATCAGCTTGTCCTCGGTCACGGTTTCCTTCCACATAAAGCTTTGCAAAAATTGCATAAAAAGCGCTTGCAGGAACAAAAACATAATATTCCAGAAACACGCTTTGCCGATCCAATCAGCTGTTCATAACACTTCCCACATTGAAACAGACGTCAGCGCGAACTATCGCATGTCCGCCATTTCCTGGCCGAAACCGGAAGTGACATCATTTTTCACGGAAAATGTAGTTTTTTACTTGTAGGCCTTAAAAGCCTATACTGGTAAGTCATGTTTGACTTTTCTGAATAGTTTCTGGGATGCTTAGAACTCGAATTGCACTGCTGGAAATAGTTTATTTTGATGCACAAGCTATTTTCTTTGCAAATTTGCATCATAGGATTGTTTTTTTGTTTTTCCTGCAGTATATAAAAATTGCTGTATCTCCAAAATAAAACTATGAAGACACTCAAAATAAGTTTCCTTTTGTTGTAAACTATTTTTTGCAACTTTTTTGTATTTAAAGTTTTGAGGGATAAACCTCTTAAATTTCTCCAAGTAGAAATATATATAAAAAAAACAAAAACAATTTTCAAATTTTTTGTAGTTTATTGCACTTTTTTGCAATTAATGTAGTTACTATAGACTTAATGCATACATATTATTAAAATATGGGCTATAACAGTTGTATTGATGTATAGCAACTTGAAATGCTCCCACAAATGGCACTACAACATGTAAAAAAATAATATAAGCTCTGGCTGACTTGGTTCTATGGTAGGTCTTAAAGGGTTAAATAAATATCGTCAAATAATCGAGATCTCAATTTCAGTGAAAATAATTGTGATCATCATTTTGGCCATAATCGAGCAGCCCTAATAATGTTTTTGACATTACTGAGTGGCTTCCTCTCACTCTCCATGGTACTCATAGCCATTGATCAGTGGTCATTGATCAATGGTTTTTGATAATTGGTTGTTGATCAATGATCATGAAAATTTGCATATTAATGATCAAGAAACTGAGAGATGACACTCTCATCTGAAACTCCAAGTCCAGTTGCATTTTTTTTCCCAAGCTCCTTAGACTACAATGACCTGGATGACTAAGAACCTAGACAGATATTCTGCTTAGTGGTGTCACTACTCATGGTTGCATTGTCCACATCACAGGCGAGGGATATCATTACAAGTATTGGGTAAGTTATTTTAAATTAGTAACTTACTTACATTACTAGTTACTTCTCTCAAAAGTACCTCAGTTACTTCAAGTTACTCGTTACTTTCAAAGTAACTAGTTACTAGGGAAAGTAACTTTGGTTTTACTCAGAATTCTCTTGTTAATGTGTTGCTTCCCTAACTGGATACCCAGCAAGATTGCCAGTCTTCTAGCTTGCTTATGTGTTAGGACTATCCTGCCACAAGTGCACTGTGCCACCTACCAACAGAAAGAAAAAAATAATGTGCATATTTCCACGAGAGAAATCCCATGCCTGGACTGTCATCGACTGCCGCCATGATTCTAGCCCTGTGTCACAGCGTCACGTGCGCTTTTTACATCCAACACGAAAACTGCAGTCGTGGTGCTTTCGATTGTACTCAGAACTTGGAAATTCTGCCTTCCGAGTTGGAAGATGTAGGTAACACCAGACTGCAGATGAGCTACATACAGGGCTGGACTGGGACATAAAATCGGCCCGGGCGTTTTGACTAGAGACCGGCCCACCATTATAGGAAAAACCATAAAGCCTTTGAATGAAAACAAACGCTGTTGTGACAGTGATGTACACTGCATCTCCAAGGTATCCCATTACCCTTTATTAACAAAGCAGCTCCACTACTGCTCATAGGCTCTGATCATACCCACCTTATTACGCCTATTGCAGCAGTTAGACATGGACCATTTGGATCTCCTGCAGCAGTGAAAACCCACTTAGGATGGACACTCCAAGATCTGATCACAGACTTCCAACCCCAGAGGAGTCCCGTGCATGCCCGGTGTTTGTTAACATCTTCCAGTTCAGGTTCAGGAGAACCGCTCCAACACATCGTTGTGTCCACTGATGGCTCTGAATCCGTTCAGCCACCTCCTACTCTACCATCAGCAGTATCTACGTCGTCACCTGCAGTGCCACTATCACCAGTTCCACCGCCTGTGGCTGCCATTCCGCCAGTGGTCAGGGCACCGTCTGCTCCTGCATCACCTGGTCCTGCCTCTGCCAAGCCCCGTATATTGCCCCCAGTGCCTGCAAAACTGCCCGACCGTCTGCAGGTATGTGCCTGCAGCTGCATCCCACGCGGTCGGCAGCTGGACCTGCTTTGCCACCACCGCTGGCTACATGGTCGGCCCCCTGAACTGTTTGGCCTGCGTTGTCAACCTTTGGGTCGACCCCCTGATATGTTTTGCCTGTAGGGAAAGTAGCACACCTCCGAAAGAAGTTGTAGTGCAGGATAGAAACTATCAGACCTAGAGCATGTCTGATTCACCTGCCCCCACTTCCTGAAAAAGATTGACTCTAACCCTTTCAACATATTTCTCACTAGAAATATGGGGGCGGCTGTTGTAAAGGCTCACCTTTCAGCATACTCACTTCACCAGATGCACCTTGTTTCTTTTCCTCACCTTTGATTGGGTGTGGTGCTTTCCCTTAAATTGCATTCACCTGTCACTCGTTATATTAGGACTGCACTCACCTACAGCTCACTCTTTCTTCACTCCCACATGGGGTGGCAGCTGAGAGATAGCAGTCCATGTGTGTCTTTTCTTTTGGTCATTATACAATAAAATGAAAAACCCTGCAAGTGATTACTGACTGTTCATTCTCATTCTGACCGGATGAGCCCATGATGGTAACAATCTCCAACCTCCTCTGAACTTTCCTCCAAAACAGTACCAGTACAGTCTGTGACTTCGGCATGTGCAGTAACACATTCCATGAAGGCATTATAGTATGGTTGTAGTACCAGAGATTAGTTCAGCAGAAGGTAACTGTGTGTCCTTCGTCCTTGCCTTCTGATCTGTTGTCTGTGTCTCAAGCAGATTTAACAGTGGAACAGCAAGCTTATCCTTCATTAAAATAATTTGTTCAATCATGCTGTGACATCATCCAAGCTGGGAAAAGATCATCCGGTATATGATCATCCAGTATATGTTCTTCACCATGGTATACTCACAAAGAGGTGGTTTCCTCATGAGAAAGATCTGACTGGGTTGTGTTGCTGAATAAGTATAGACAGTCTGTACTATATTGTAGTACTGTAGCTGGGATAAAAAAGAAGACCAAAACCAGTCTAGTGTTAGACATTTTTTCTGGCCAAAGTGTGGCCAATTCTGTTTACACTCACACAAGAGAAAACAAATCCTTTAACTATTCCTTTCATCAGTCAGCCATTTCAACATCTGGTCATACAACATGTGGGTCCTCTGCCTCCTTAAAGGTCTATTTATGTGTTTTTCTTGACTGTAATCAGTGTTGGGGAGTAACGGAATACATGTACTATTACTATATATTTAAAATACAAAATATGAGTGTAGCCCGGATG
Source organism: Rhamphochromis longiceps (assembly GCF_057381845.1). Taxonomy (NCBI): domain Eukaryota; kingdom Metazoa; phylum Chordata; class Actinopteri; order Cichliformes; family Cichlidae; genus Rhamphochromis; species Rhamphochromis longiceps. Next base: position 34,284,512 of record NC_140577.1, on the reverse strand, counting down.
GGAATTTGGGAGTAGATACTCGTAATTCCCATGGACTTAAACGCCACAGTAACATAAGGTGTTCACAACTAATGTTATGCGATGTAACTGTACCCTGAATGTAATTTGCCCTGTAATATGTCACAAGGTAAATACAGGTAATTAGAGCAATGAAACTGTTATGTTATACATAAAGTATTATTTTATGGTATGTAACTCTGAAGAGAGTTAAAATATTGTTCAGAGTTCTAATTTTCTGGAGGCCCGTGAAGGTAGCATGAAACGGGACCTGTGTATCTGTTGCAATGGAGGAAGAGAACGGCATGGACAGATGCACGAGGTTAGCTAAACCAAAGTGAGAGACTCAGCTAGTTTTACTGAGGTTAACTAGCACAAAAGAGTGTATTACTAGAAAGCTAACCGTGGGAGAGCTTCGCAACAGAATGTGGGTGAAGTGACTTTTTGTTTCAACGGTCGCACCACCGTGTAAAACTGTGTTTCCAGCTACGACTGCCGAGGCTAAAGGCTAGCCCGGACTGCTTGGCTGCGCCACAGAGGCAGCTGCTATGGACTGTCGGAGAGCTGGACAGTGACTGGCTAACGCGCTGTAGCAGAGACAGCATCCGGTCCGCAGGGAGAGCGGAGAGTGGATTTAGTTTGGGACTGGTGAACGGCAACCTACCGAGCAACTGAACTGTAAGTTGGACTTTCGTGCTCTTACTGGGGAGATGAGGATTTTTCTCCATCGTCCGCCGTGAGCAGCAAACAGGCCTGCAACAAGTGTGAATGTGAGTGTGTGTGGAGCCCATGTGTGAATATTGTGGATCTAGTGGATTATATAGCATATTTTTGAGTGTATATTAGTGAGTCACTTACCAAGAGGTGATAACATAATTTGTGTTGTTTAACATAATTTCAAAGGGAATTATTTCATTTACACGGCATGTTTCATTTGTTTATGAAGCTGGATATCATTTGAGTTAAGAAAAGGGTGTGTTGTACATTACTTTCAGTAAACGTTTGGTTTGTGTTAAAGAGTTGTCTGGGGTTGATTCTTTTACTACTGGTTAAGTCTAACTTGCAGGCAAAGGTTTACTGATAGTTTCCCCGATTCCTGTCTATACCAAATTCAAATTCAAATTTTATTTGTCACGTACACAGTCATACACAGTACGATATGTAGTGAAATGCTTGGACAACTGCTCGTGACCTAAAGAAAACAAAAAAGGAAAAGGCTATGAATAAGATAGGAAATAAATATGAAAAATTAAAAAGGGTAAATTTAACTAGGAAGGAATAGAATATAAATTAAGGTTAAAAATGAAATAACTGTACAACACAAATTAGAATGAAGGGTAAATTTAACTGGGAAGAATAAGATAAAGATAAATATATAAATTAAAGTTGAAAATAAAATAACTGTACAACAAAATACACAATACACAATATGGAACTATATAAGAATGTATGAAGAAATCTAAATATAAATAAATATATACACAATAACAGCAGCTGTACAAGTATTAACCGGAAATGAAGAATATAGTGACCAGTGTTGTGCAAAACCAAAGTCCAGAAAGTCCAGTGTGTGTGTAAGAACTGTATGTGTGGGTGAGTACTGTGTGGTGGTGTGATTGAGAGACCGTATCGCCTGCGGGAAGAAGCTCCTCCTCAGTCTCTCTGTGTTGGTCTTCAGGGAGCGGAATCGCTTTCCTGACCTCAACAGAGAGAACAGTCTGTTGTTGGGATGGCTGAGGTCTTTCACGATCTTCCTGGCCTTGGTCCAGCACCGCCTGCTGTAGATTGAGTGCAGGTCAGGGAGCTCGGAGCGGATGGTGCGCTCAGCTGACCGCACAACCCTCTGTAGAGCTCGTCTGTCCTGCATGGTGCTGTTCCCGAACCAGGTTAAGATGTTTCCCGCCAGGATGCTCTCTATGGTGCACGAGTAAAAGTTCCTGAGCACCTTGGAGGACAGTTGGAAGTCTCTCAAGCGTCTGAGGTGGTAGAGACGCTGTCGGGCCTTTTTCACCACGGTGTTGATGTGACAGGACCATGACAGGTCCTGCGTGATGTGAACTCCGAGGTATTTGAAGCTGTCCACTCTCTCCACTGGGCACTCGTTGATGACGGGGGTCTGGTAGTTCCTCTCCTGCTTAGTGCTGAAGTCCACTATCAGCTCCTTTGTCTTACTGACGTTTAGGAGGAGGTTGTTCCTCTAGCACCAGTTCTCCAGATTCCTAATCTCCTTCAGGTAGGCCGTCTCGTTGTTATCAGAGATCAGGCCCACCACGACGGTGTCGTCAGCAAACTTGATGATGGTGGTGGAGCTGGTAGTGGCCACACAGTCATATGTGTACAAAGAGTACAGCAGGGGGCTCAGAACACACCCCTGGGGGGCTCCAGTGCTGAGAGTGGTGGAGGCTGAGACATGTCCGCCCATCCTTACTGCCTGTGGTCTGCCAGTTAGGAAGTTGGAGATCCACTGACACATAGATGAGCTGAGTCCCAGATGCTCCAGCTTGGTGGTGAGTGTGGAGGGAATTATGGTGTTAAATGCAGAGCTGTAGTCTATGAAGAGCATTTTAACATAATTCCCCCTTCTAGTGTCCAAGTGAGTGAGTGATGTGTGGAGGAGATGAGAGATGGCATCGTCTGTGGAACGATTTGGACGGTAAGCGAACTGTAGTGGGTCCAGTGTGTCTGGTAGTGAAGAAATGATGAAGTCTCTGACCAGGCGTTCAAAGCACTTCATCACTACTGAGGTGAGGGCTACAGGGCTACAGGGCTACCAGAACCTTTTGTGGTATCTAGGCTGTAACGAACCTAACACCCCACCTAGGGGGTCCAAACTGAGGTAAGTGGATTTAGACTCAGTATCACGGGTGGGGTGCTACATAAAATGGAGGCACCGCTGGGATAAAGACTGGTAGTAATTAGTATTAACTTGTGACCCTTCCTTCCCCCCCCCCATCTCCAGCTGCCTCCCTCTTCCCACTCCACCACAACCACCCACAAATGCAGGGCCTTGGAGTACGGGTATGTCACCAGGGTGCAGAGGAGGCTACCCTGTCCCCTTCTGGCTTCCTCTGCCTCAATTTTATCCCACAACTTAGACATTCACATTGCTCACACTCTCATTACACATACATATAGGATCTTCGGGGTGGGCACGATACACGGAATCCAAAGTACCATCAGGGTGTACACCTCACCCCTGGCGTCGTTGCCCACCCCTCAATTTTAAATACACGTAGACATTGAGGGCTAGCAGGAGGGGCTATGCACTTACCTGCTGCTCTCTGGCAGGTAGCTCCATGCCCTCCTGGGTTTTAATTGCACCTTAGAACACACATGCATCAACACTACAATGAGCGGGCGGAGGGAGGTTTGGAGTCTTCTCTCACCCCCATTCTCTGCGACCTGCTAGAGCGGGGGGGCTAGGAGGAGGAGTTGGCCGTCCGACTGCGGTCTGGAGTGTGGGGCCTCCCTGCTGCTGCGGAGTCGGGGCGGTCTGCCTCCCCCCACCGCAGGGAAAAGGGTAACACCACCTGGGTCTGGGTGCAGTTCCCCCCTCCAGGGGCAAGGGTACCTAGACCCGGTTCGTAGAGTACGCTTGGGGAGTGTGATCGTGTGTACAGCGTCTCTTCATGTCTGTCTCCACGTTGGTTGAGTGTGGAGTAAGTGCATATGAGAGCATGAGGGTGGGAATGGATGTTTGTATCTGTGTGTGCCTGTATGTCTGTGTCTATATGTCAGGTTGGGTGTCAGACGCCACCTCTCTGGGGACATCTCAGGCCCTCCAAGGTTTGGAGGTCTATCTCCCCCCACCACCACTTCCCCTGCCAGTGGCGGACTCCCTCAGATATCGGTGCGTTGGTGGTTCTTTGTGTCTGGGGATGGGCATCCAGGTACACACCGGCTCACTCCTTGGCGGCCGCTTATCGGGGCCTGGAGCCTGGGGCTCGCTCGGGCCACTTCGGAGGTGGGGTGCCCCCGGCCTCTCGGCCTGGGGCTCGGTCACTCAGGCACAGCTGGCTGCCGGCGGAACTCACGGGCGCGTCACTGCAGCTACCCCGGGCTTCTGCTCCGCGGCTGCTGAGTGAACCCTCATCTGGGACTCTCCTCAGCTCTTTCTGGGACAGTGGCGCGGCTGCCCCTCTGTTAGTCTTCCTTGGTCTCTTGTTTTTTGGGGGCCTCTGGATGTCTGGAGTTTTGATCTCCTCATACCTGCTTCATGCCCTGGAGGACGGGGCTGTGGCCCCCCCCACAACCTCTAGCAGATCATTACATGAAGGAACCTTTAAAAAAAAACAAAAAACAAGCACGTCCATGCTCACAGGTGTACACACGGGTGATCACACCCACAAACTACACCCTTTTTGGCTCCTACCTCAAAGCACACTGTGTTCTGTTGATCTTATGTGCTGCACAATAATGCTTAATATTTAGTATTTACTGTCATATTCCCATATATCATTGTGATGTTGTTTATTCTATTACTCTTGTTCTCTTCTGCTTGTTTTCTTTTTTCTTTCTCAACAGGTGATCCAGGTGATCGATATATGCTTTTTTTTTCTTCTTTTTTTTCTTTTTTTTTTTTCCTTCCCATTCTGTTGGTTTTTGTTTTTTGCCCTTCTCCCCCGTCCCCCTTCTCAGCTGTTTCTCTTTCCCTCTTTCTTTCTCCCCTTCTTTCCTCCAGTCAAGTCTTTCCCGTATTCAGCAAGTGAAAATAAAATAAACAATAAAAGGTGAATCAAATGGACCATTATGGCAAGGCTGGGATGGTCAATTTGGTAAAGTAAATCCGTTGGGCATCTTTCATTGCCTTTAGACAATAATTCTGATGGCAAAAGAGCCAAACGGGACAGGCAAAAAAACTCCAAAAAAACAAAAAAAAAAAACTTGTGACCCAGACAACCCTTAAAGAGAGAGTGATTTGAAATTATAGTAAGTTAAAGCAGAGCAAAATCAGTTTGTGTTTGGTATTGTGTTACACTATACACATACAGTAAGATTCACACACCCAGCACCAAGAAATGGCTCAGTTACAGCACTGGTGTAAAGGAGAAGGCCTTAACCCTTCGCATGCCATACTACTTAAAGATGTTTCCGAGGACACAGAGATTGAAGTCATAGAAAGAACTCTGCAATCCATTAAAGTTCTTAGACGTGTGAAGGTTAGAGGACGTATGTATGATCCCCAGAGCAAGTGTTTGACCGTACTGTGTGAATGCAGAGAAAAGGTAAATACTAAAGCCATTCCTCTGGACATTCTAGCTGATGGCAGCAATTCACCCTGGAGAATCATCGGCCACTTAGAGGAGGAGGATGGTTTAGTTGACCAGCTGGTTGCAGATGACTGGCAGGCACCTCAAACTGATTTGGGACCTGCCGCCACACTTCAGGCCTCCACTCCTGAAGCAATCATCAGAGCTGTTGGAGACCTTCTGGAAAATACCTCTAAGCCTGCCAATGACAATAGCAGCTACAGGAGGTTGCGCACCTCCTCAGGGGTTGTCCCCACACCCCCAGGAGAGGAGCAGTTGGAGAACTGGATACTACAGGCTCGACTGATGATAGAGGAATACGATCGGCCTGACAGAGAGAAGAAAATCACGATAATGGAAAGTGTAAAGGGTCCCGCGTTGGAGCTCTTACAGGCTGTACGATTTAATAACCCTGAAGCAACACCTCAAGAATACATTGATGTGATTGAGAATACTTTTGACAGACCAGAAACAGGAGAGTAACTCTATTTTGCCTTCCGAATGCTATGTCAACACAGAGGGGAGAAACTTTCTGAGTTTCTGAGAAGAATGGAGAGATCTCTGAGCAAGGTGGTCAAAAAGGGAGGTCTGTCTCCTGCCCTCATTGACAAAGCACGTCTAGATCAGCTCATTAAAGGTGCAACAGAGTCTGACCTGATGCTGTTAAGTTTGCGTTTAAGGGAATGAAAAGATAATCCCCCTACCTTTCTGCAGCTGTTAAATGAGGTCCGCACTGAAGAGGAGCATGAAGCTTCTCGGCGCAGACTTAACCTCAACAAAGTTGTGCATGTCAAAAGCGCTACTGTACCCACAGGCCCAGACCTCCCTCTCCCCAGCCACCTCCTCCAGCTTATCCGGGGGAATACCAAGGCGTTCCCAGGCCAGCCGAGAGATATAATCTCTCCAGCGTGTCCTGGGTCTGCCCCGGGGCCTCCTCCCGGTGGGACATGCCTGGAACACCTCACCCAGGAGGCGCCCAGGGGGCATCCTTGTCAGATGCCAGAACCACCTCAGCTGGCTCCTTTCGATGTGGAGCAGCAGCTGCTCTACTCTGAGCCCCTCCCGAATGGCCGAACTTCTCACCCTATCTCTAAGGGAGAGGCCAGCCACCCTTCGGAGGAAGCTCATTTCTGCCGCTTGTATCCGCGATCTCGTTCTTTCGGTCACTACCCACAGCTCGTGGCCATAGGTGAGGGTAGGGACGTAGATCGACCGGTAAATTGAGAGCTTCGCTTTTACACTCAGCTCCCTCTTCACCACAGGTGCAGTGTCCGCATTACTGCAGCTGCAGCCCCAATCCGTCTGTCGATCTCCGGCTCCCTTCTCCCATCACTCGCGAACAAGACCCCAAGATACTTGAACTCCTCCACTTGGGGCAGGAACTCATCCCCGACCCGAAGTGGGCACTCCACCCTTTTCCGGCTGAGAACCATGGCCTCAGATTTGGAGGTGCTGATCTTCATTCCCGCTTCTTCACACTCGGCTGCGAACCGTTCCAGTGCGAGCTGGAGGCCCTCACCCGATGAAGCCAACAGAACCACATCATCCACAAAAATCAGAGATGAGATTCTGAGCCCACCAAAGCGAAAGCCCTCCCCCACTTGGCTGCACCTAGAAATCCTGTCCATAAAAATTATGAACAGAACCGGAGACAAAGAGCAGCCCTGGCGGAGCCCATCACCCACCGGGAACGAGTCCGACTTATTGCCGGCAATGCGAACCAAGCTCTTGCAACGGTTGTATAGGGATCGAATGGCCCGTAGCAATGGGCCAGACACCCCATACTCCCGCAACACCTCCCACAGGACACCCCGAGGGACACGGTCGAATGCCTTCTCCAAGTCCACAAAACACATGTAGACTGGTTGGGCAAACTCCCATGCACCCTCAAGTATCCTTGAGAGGATAAAGAGCTGGTCCAGTGTTCCGCGACCAGGACGAAAACCGCATTGTTCCTCCTGTATCCGAGGTTCGACTAGCGGACGAACTCTCCTTTCCAGCACCCTGGCATAGACTTTCCCAGGGAGGCTGAGGAGTGTGGTCCCCTGTAGTTGGAACACACCCTCCGGTCCCCCTTCTTAAAGATGGGGACCACCACCCCGGTCTGCCAGTCCACAGGTACTGCCCCTGATCTCCACGCAACATTGCAGAGGCGTGTCAACCAGGACAGCCCTACAACGTCCAGAGCCTTCAGGAACTCGGGGCGGACCTCATCAACACCAGGGGCTCTGCCACCAAGGAGTTGTTTAACTGCCTCAGTGACCTCGCCCCCGGAAATTGGCGGGTCATTCCCCTCATCCCCAGACTCAGTCGACGTCAGCAGCGCTCCGCCAGCACTATACACAGTGCAGGTAGAGCACCGCTTTCCCCTCCTGAGACGCCTGACGGTTTGCCAGAATCTCTTCGAGGCAGTCCGAAAGTCTTTTTCCATGGCCTCTCGGAACTCCTCCCACACCCGAGTTTTTGCTTCAGCCACTGCCCGAGCTGCATTCCGCTTCGCCTGTCGATACCTGTCGGCTGCCTCCGGAGTCCCACAGGCTAACCAAGCCCGATAGGACTCCTTCTTCAGCCTGGTGGCTCCCTTTACCTCTGATGTCCACCATTTGGTTCGGGGATTACCACCACGGCAGGCACCAACCACCTTGCGGCCGCAGCTCAATGCAGCAGCTTCGGCAATGGAGACGCTGAACATGGTCCATTCGGACTCAATGTCCCCAGTCTCCCTCGGAATGCTGTTGAAGCTCTGCCGGAGGTGTGCGTTGAAGATCTCGCGGACTGGGGCCTCTGCTAGACGTTCCCAGCACACCCTCACTACGCGTTTAGGTGCACCGGGTCTGTCCAGCGTCCTCCCCCGCCACCTTATCCAACTCACCACCAGGTGGCGATCAGTTGACAGCTCAGCCCCTCTCTTTACCCGAGTCTCCAGAACATATGGTTGCAGGTCTGGTGATATGATTACAAAATCGATCATCGACCTACGGCCTAGAGCATCCTGGTGCCACGTGCACTTATGGACACTCTTATGTTCGAACAGGGTGTTCATTATGGCCAAACTGTGATTAGCACAGAAGTCCAATAACAAAGCACCGCTCAGGTTCAGATCAGGGAGGCCGTTCCTCCCAATCACGCCCCTCCAGGTCTCGCTGTTGTTACCCACGTGAGCATTGAAGTCTCCCAGCAGGACAACAGAGTCTCCAGGTGGAGCACCTTCCAGCACCACCCCCCCCCCCCCCCCCCCCCCCAGGGACTCTAAGAAGGCTGGGTACTCTGAACTGCCACTCGGCGCATAAGCGCAGATGACAGTCAGGACCCGTTCCCCGACCCTAAGGCGCAGGAAACAAACCCTCTCGTCCACCGGGAAAAACCCCAACGTACCGGCAGCAAGCCGAGGGGATATTAGAATACCCACCCCAGCCCGCCGCCTCTCACCAGGGGCAACTCCAGACTGAGACAGAGTCCAGCCCCTCTCCTGGAGACTGGTTCCAGAGCCCAAGCCATGCGTAGAGGTGAGCCCGACTATATCTAGCCGGTACCTCTCAACCTCACGCACTAACTCAGGCTCCTTCCCCACCAGAAAGGTGACATTCCATGTCCCTATTGCCAGTCTTGGCAGCCGGGGGTCAGTCCGCCAGGGCCTCCACTCCTGGCCGCCACCCGGCACACAATGCACCCGACCCCTATGGATGGGCCCATGTCACCTCTTCGGGCTGTGCCCGGCCGGACCAGACGCTCACCCTCGGGCACCCTCCCCGGGCCTGGCTCCAGGGCGGGGCCCCGGTAACCTTATCCCGGGCAGGGTAAACTGTTCCCCCGATATCCTTTTCATAAGGGTCTTCTGAATCGCTCTTTGTCTGGTCCCTCACCCAGGACCAATTTGCCATGGGAGACCCTACCAGGGGGCAAAAGCCCCCAGACAACATAGCCCCTGGGATCCCTGGGACACACAAACCCCTCCACCACGATAAGGTAGCGATTCAAGGAGGAGAAGACAAAAACCTCCAAGCGTTAAAGAAAGAAGTGATGAGGCTAAGAAAGCAGATCTCTGTCATGTCAGTCAACCCCCAGCACAGGGGTTGCGGTGTCCTCCCCCAGGCACCATGGTTCTCCCACGCACCTTCAGCGGGGAGCAAGAACACTCAGAGATCCCAGTCACTTTTTCTGTTATCGCTGCGTGTAGGATGGGCACATCTCTACCAAGTGTAAGGCTCCAGAAAACTACCCTAAAGTGATACAGAAATTCATTCAGGCTCAACGGAAGCAGGGAGAAAGTAATAAAACTCCCAGTCCTGGCAAAGAACCAACCACCACCAATGTAGGTGTTAATCGGAGTGTTGTCAATGTCAGGACGCCTAGTTTCCCTGAAGGACTGGTAGGGCCACCCTCCACAGCCGGTGTGAAGGTAGATGCTGTACCTTGCACTGCTCTTTTAGACAGTGGCTCTCAGGTGACCATCATTTTTGACAGCTGGTATTCAAAACACTTGTCTCATGTGCCTTTACGCTCTGTTACGGGCCTAGATATTTGGGGCCTAAGTGAATCAGAGACCAGCTATCTTTACAGGGGGTACATTCAAATTGAATTGGAATTCCCTGAAGAAACACGAGCTAAAGTTGAGACTATCCCAGTCCTTGCTTTGGTGTGCCCAGACTCCCGGTGCTCAGATACCGTACCTGTCTTGGTGGGCACCAATGTTCATAAAATCAGACCCATTTCTGCAACTGGAAAGAAAGTGAGGGTGGAGAATGTTTGCTCTGCCCAAGTGAATGTTCAGCAGCCTCAGAACCTACCGACTATTATGTCTGAGTCTGCCAAGGATGATGACAGTCCAGTAGCTAACGTTAAAGTGGACTGGTCCTGGCCCACTGGTCATTCCAGCTGGGAAAGAACATATAGCTGTCTGTAAAGTCAAAGACATCCACATTATTGGAAACAGCATCCTCATCACAGAATGGGCAGCTTCACATGCCCTTCCCCCGAGTGTGCTTGTGCAGCCAACCGTACTGTTCTCCAAGATGCTTGATAGAGACAAGTTTCTGGTGCTCATGCGCAACCAGTCACTAAAAGACACTGCCATTCCCATGGGCACTGTGGTTGCACATCTGCATGTAGCTGATATCAGCTGATGTCCCCGGCCCAAACACAAAAGCTTCTACTATGCTTGACCCATCTCTGTTTAATTTTGGAGACTCTCCTATACCAGCTGAATGGAAACAGAGGCTTAGTCAGAAACTTGCAGAGAGAGGCAAAGTTTTCTCGACGGAGGAATGGGATGTGGGTTTGGCTAAAGGAGTGCAACATCACATCCGTCTAGCTGACCATACCCCCTTCCGAGAGCGGTCCCACCGTTCAAGGTTCAGGGTTCAAGGTTCTTTATTTGTCACATGCATAGTTATACAAGTATAACACACAGTAAAATGTAGCCTGACACGCTCCTCGACATGTGCAAAAATTGGGGGGGGGGGGGGGGTGTAGAGGAAGAACATTATATATATATATATATATATATATATATATATATATATATTAGGGGTGCAACGATACACAAAATTCACGGTTCGGTTCGGTTCGATACTTTGGTGTCACGGTTCGATATTTTTTCGATACAAAAAAAATGTTCATGCCTTTTTAATTTGTCATTTATTAAAATTATAAATATATATTTTAACTCAAAAGTACAGTTTTTAAATTTAACCCTAACCCTTGTGCGTGTTTTTTATTTTGACAGCGAATGCGCACCTGCGGACCACTTATGTGCAGCCCCGGTTATTTAGCTCGTCATATTGCAGCCACAGAAATTATTTTGTCCATGAAACCATAAAGCTGCACTTTCTTTTTGCCTTATAGTCTGATTTGTCATAACTTCTCCGTTTTGCGGTAAGCTTTTCTTTGGCTGTCACTTCTTCACCCTGACCTGTCTTATTTGGCTCAGCAGAACTGAAATGCTTTTACACATGCACTCACATAAGCTCAGCGATTCTCTGCGCGATCAACCTCTCACATGTTTAAGCTTGCTGCAGGAGATTTCACTTGTCATGTTTGCATAGTAAGCTAACGATTAATAAGACGATGTCAGAGGAATTGGTGCACAAATTATCATCACTCACCAATCAGTGCTGTCGCTCTCTATACACAGTTCGCACGATTGCAAAGTGAAAGCAAAAAAACAAGCGCAAATTCAAACGCGACTTCAATATGTCACATATTGACAGTGGCTCACCGATGCCAATGACATAATTACCCAGCTACATTTCTGAAAGAATGCAAAAGCATTGACATATATTTTTCCTACAATAGCCCGACGGGCAGGGAAGAGATAGATTTTGGTAGCCCGACTGGAAAAATCGCTAGCTCCGGGACGTCGGGCTAGCGATATTGCAAGCCCTGTATCTGATTGAGGAATCACTCATATTTGGAAAAGAGAGTTTATTACAGAGAAATGGCGCTTTCCAAAATAAAAGCTATACTATCCGCTTCTTCTGGGCTATATTCTCAGCAGCATAAGGAGAATCATGTGCTAACAGCTGTCTAAATGACTCGGCTAAAGTTAGTAGCATGCTTGTTGTTTTTGTCTTTGCACTAGGATGATGTCGGCGTAAATGTGCAGTCATATTCGTTGTGTTCCCACTAGTGCTTTCAGGTTAATCTCGTTGAAATGACCTTAACGCCACAACACGGCAAATCTCCGTTAACGAGCTACCGCCGATCGCTCCGTGCATGGGGCTAGACGGCCAACACGTTAACGAGCTAACTGCGCTAACACACTAGTTCCCACCAATGTAATTGAGCATTGCATGGCACATCCAACATACTGTTTTACTTTAGTCCATGACTCGCTTACCTTCAGGGTCATACGTCACATGAAAACCAAAATAATTCCAAACGCCACATCTGAATGAGAGTGGGGGAGGTCCATGTTGCTGAGAGCTTAACTTCTGTCTCGCTAGCTTGCCCTGTGCTCTTCCTCCTGACTATGCTGTCTGTGTGGAGCGCTCAGTGGATCTGCGCTCGACAGTACAGCCTAGGCGGAGTAGTCGAACACAGATTCACTGAGCGCTCCACACAGACAGCATCGTCAGAAGGAAAATTGATAAAATAAATTACAAATGTTGTATTGTTCGATACATATGCGTACCGAACCGAAAGCACTGTATCGAACGGTTCAATATCGATACGAATATCGTTGAACCCCTTATATATATATATATATATATATATATATATAAAATTAAACACCCAGCACGCCCCTGCGGGCGGTTTATCCTTCAAGCTCGGGTCCTCTACCAGAGGCCTGGGAGCTTGAGGGTCCTGCGCAGTATCTTAGCTGTTCCCAGGACTGCGCTCTTCTGGACAGAGATCTCCGATGTTGTTCCTGGGATCTGCTGGAGCCACTCGCCTAGCTTGGGAGTCACCGCACCTAGTGCTCCGATTACCACGGGGACCACCGTTACCTTCACCCTCCACATCCTCTCGAGCTCTTCTCTGAGCCCTTGGTATTTCTCCAGCTTCTCGTGTTCCTTCTTCCTGATATTGCTGTCATTCGGAACCGCTACATCGATCACTACGGCCATCTTCTTCTGTTTGTCTACCACCACTATGTCCGGTTGGTTAGCCACCACCATTTTGTCCGTCTGTATCTGGAAGTCCCACAGGATCTTAGCTCGGTCATTCTCCACCACCCTTGGGGGCATCTCCCATTTTGACCTCGGGACTTCTAGGTTATACTCGGCACAGATGTTCCTGTACACTATGCCGGCCACTTGGTTATGGCGTTCCATGTATGCCTTGCCTGCTAGCATCTTGCACCCTGCTGTTATGTGCTGGATTGTCTCTGGGGCATCTTTACACAGCCTGCACCTGGGGTCTTGCCTGGTGTGATAGACCCCAGCCTCTATGGATCTTGTACTCAGAGCTTGTTCTTGTGCTGCCATGATTAGTGCCTCTGTGCTGTCTTTCAGTCCAGCTTTGTCCAGCCACTGGTAGGATTTCTGGATATCAGCCACCTCCTCTATCTGCCGGTGGTACATACCGTGCAGGGGCCTGTCCTTCCATGATGGTTCCTCGTCTCCCTCCTCTTTCTTGGGTTTCTGCTGCCTGAGGTATTCACTGAGCACTCGGTCAGTTGGGGCCATCTTCCCAATGTATTCTTGGATGTTCGTTGTCTCATCCTGGACTGTGGTGCTGACACTCACCAGTCCCCGGCCCCCTTCCTTCCGCTTAGCGTACAGCCTCAGGGTGCTGGACTTGGGGTGAAACCCTCCATGCATGGTCAGGAGCTTTCTTGTCTTTATGTCAGTGGCTTCTATCTCCTCCTTTGGCCAGCTTATTACCCCAGCAGGGTACCTGATCACGGGCAGGGCGTATGTGTTGATGGCCCGAATCTTGTTCTTACCATTCAGCTGACTCCTCAGGACTTGCCTGACCCTCTGCAGGTACTTGGTGGTTGCAGCCTTTCTAGCGGCCTCTTCATGGTTCCCATTTGCCTGCGGGATCCCCAGGTACTTGTAACTGTCCTCTATGTCTGCAATGTTGCCTTCTGGTAGTTCAATCCCCTCAGTTCTGACTACCTT
>NC_140577.1:34255699-34263199 GCF_057381845.1 Rhamphochromis longiceps | reverse complement strand
TTTAGGGGTTTCCCCTGAGGCACTCCCAGAGTGTTTTGTTTTCCCCACTCATCTTGACTACGGGTGTTTGACCCAGATAAGCAAAGCCGAGCTTATCAAAGCACAAGACAAGGATCCAGTGATCGCTCCTGTAAAGAAATCCATGAATGGAGCGATTCCCTTTACTTTCGACCAAAACTCCAATGCAGAAGCCATGTTGCTTCAAAGAGAGGCAAACAAGTTGGCAATCACTGATGGAGTACTCTACAGGAAAGTACACATCAGCTTGTACTACCCCGAGAGCATGTTGCCATGGTGCTTAAATCACTTCATGATGAGTCAGGTCACCTGGGGGTGGACAAGACTGTGGAGCTCATACGAGACCGATTCTACTGGCCTAGGATGAGTGCAGAAGTTGAGCAGTACATCATGAATTGTGGGAGATGTGTTGCACGTAAAGCACCTACACAACGAGCTGCACCATTGAACCAGATCACCAGTAGTGGGCCACTAGATCTCGTGTGTATCGATTTTCTATCCCTAGAGCCAGACTCTCAGGGATATGCTAACGTTCTGGTAGTGACTGATCACTTTACCAGATATGCACAAGCTTTTCCAGCTAAAGACAAAAAAGCCTCCACAGTAGCCAAGATTCTCTGTGAGCGGTACTTTGTGCATTATGGACTTCCGGCCCGGATACATTCCGACCAGGGACGTGATTTCGAGAGTAAGCTGATCCACGACCTTCTGAGAGTGTTGGGAATCCAGAAATCCCGGACAACGCCTTATCATCCCCAGGGAGATCCACAGCCAGAGAGATTTAACCGGACGATACTTTCCATGCTGGGAACCTTGGATCCCAAGAAGAAACAGGCGTGGAATCAGTCCATCAGTCATTTGGTACACACGTACAATTGTACGCACAACGAAGCAACTGGGTACTGCTTGTGTTTGGCAGGGAGGCCCGGCTGCCTGTGGACATCTGTTTCGGAACAAACGACCAGACACACAGCAGTTTGACACATCACCAGTACGTAGCTAAGCTGAAAGCTGATTTGCAACAAGCTTACCGCCTAGCGACAGAGGCTGCTGACAAAAGTCATCAGAGAAACAAGAAAGCAAATGACAAGCATGTGAAAGAACAGACCTTGGCACCAGGAGACCGGGTGTTGCTAAAGAATTTTGGTGTCACTGGAAAGCACAAGTTGAAGAATAAGTGGAGAACTGCACCCTATGTTGTGCTTGACAAAATGCCCCGTCTACCAGTATACAGAGTGAAACCTGAGAAGGGACTGGGGGTGGAGAAAACGGTGCATCGTAACCACTTATTACCCATGGGGTATCTAGTGAGACTTCCAGATGATAGTGAACCAGAGGTGTTTGATAGACCTGTCACTCGATCCCAAAGGGGACTCGCCAAGGCTAAACCAGTTGACAATCAGGGAGGTGCAATATCTTCTTAAGAGTCGGAATCCGAAGATGCATGACACAATTCCCATATGTGGATTGTGAAAACCTTCTGTCACTGTCAGAACAGCTTCTGAGGTCAAGGTCAAAAGCCAAATGTGTTGGATCTTGGGAGTTCAACCACTGATTTGGCAGATATTGAAAAAAATCCAGATGATCATAACCCTCCAGATCTCCATCTAGACCCTGAGGCAGTTACAGTGATTGGCCCTGAGGAGGGAACCGAAGAGAGTGGGATGTCGCTGGAAGGAGAGGAGCATCCAGTGGGCCGTCCACAGAGACTAAAGAGGCTTGTGGTGAGACTGAGTTATGATGAACTCGGGCAATCATCAGATCACCCTGTAGTGGTTTTGAGCCATGGGGTTTTGGTGGGAAGTGGCACTTATAGACATTCACGAGATCACATTTGCCAGACTTCATGGTGTCACCCACTAGCACTATGCCCTTCCTGTGTTAAATTAGAGCTGGACTAACAAAGCACAGATTTTTGTGTTTATAAATCTGTGGGGTTTGATAGGGGCATCAAACGCATTTAGAAGGGGGAGGGTGTAGACCGGATGGGAATTTGGGAGTAGATACTCGTAATTCCCATGGACTTAAACGCCACAGTAACATAAGGTGTTCACAACTAATGTTATGCGATGTAACTGTACCCTGAATGTAATTTGCCCTGTAATATGTCACAAGGTAAATACAGGTAATTAGCGCAATGAAACTGTTATGTTACTCATAAAGTATTATTTTATGGTATGTAACTCTGAAGAGAGTTAAAATATTGTTCAGAGTTCTAATTTTCTGGAGGCCCGTGAAGGTAGCATGAAACGGGACCTGTGTATCTGTTGCAATGGAGGAAGAGAACGGCATGGAGAGATGCACGAGGTTAGCTGAACCAAAGTGAGAGACTCAGCTAGTTTTACTGAGGTTAACTAGCACAAAAGAGTGTATGACTAGAAAGCTAACCGTGGGAGAGCTTCGCAACAGAGTGTGGATGAAGTGACTTTTTGTTTCAACGGTCGCACCACCGTGTAAAACTGTGTTTCCAGCTACGACTGCCGAGGCTAAAGGCTAGCCCGGACTGCTTGGCTGCGCCACGGAGGCAGCCGCTATGGAATGTCGGAGAGCTGGACAGTGACTGGCTAACGCGCTGTAGCAGAGACAGCATCCGGTCCGCAGGGAGAGCGGAGAGTGGATTTAGTTTGGGACTGGTGAACGGCAACCTACCGAGCAACTGAACTGTAAGTTGGACTTTCGTGCTCTTACTGGGGAGAAGAGGATTTTTCTCCATCGTCCGCCGTGAGCAGCAAACAGGCCTGCAACAAGTGTGAATGTGAGTGTGTGTGGAGCCCATGTGTGAATATTGTGGATCTAGTGGATTATATAGCATATTTTTGAGTGTATATTAGTGAGTCACTTACCAAGAGGTGATAACATAATTTGTGTTGTTTAACATAATTTCAAAGGGAATTATTTCATTTACACGGCATGTTTCATTTGTTTATGAAGCTGGATATCATTTGAGTTAAGAAAAGGGTGTGTTGTACATTACTTTTCCGGCCCTTACATTCAGTAAACGTTTGGTTTGTGTTAAAGAGTTGTCTGGGGTTGATTCTTTTACTACTGGTTAAGTCTAACTTGCAGGCAAAGGTTTACTGATAGTTTCCCCGATTCCTGTCTATACCAGAACCTTTTGTGGTATCTAGGCTGTAACGAACCTAACGCCCCGCCTAAGGGGTCCAAACTGAGGTAAGTGGATTTAGACTCAGTATCACGGGTGGGGTGCTACATAACTGTATTCCGTTGCAGTTACCGTTTAAAAAGGTGGTATTCCAAATACAGTTACTTTGTTGAAATAAAGGGATTACACAGCGGCCTTTTCCTGTTTCATATGTTTGGCTGTCCCCTCTCTATTTACCTAATGTCCACCTGTAAGGAAGAGGACTCCCTTACTGCATTTATTTATATTATATTATCTGTATAGCACTTTAGAGCACACCTTTCACTTTATTAAAAGCACCTTATCAAGCACTTTATTTAGCATTGCACTTTAAGCATGGATTTGCACAGAAGAAGTTTAAATATTTATTGACTATTTATTGGGAATTTTAAAATCAGTTGGTAGCCTTGTTTCAGATCCTGCACAGCTGCTCCTCGTCAAGGAATGTGGTGGTTGTCTTTGAGGAGAAAAGAATGGTGATTGAGATTGTGATTAAGGTTTACCAGTAAGGAAAACTAATGCAAATGTGTGTGTGAAATCTAGGAATAAAAGTGGTGCAAATAGGTGTTTGTAGGATAATGGCTGTATCCCAATTCAGGGTCTGCAGCCTTAAAGGCTGCATTTTAAGGCCGATAACATCACAGCGACGCGACGAAGGGTGTCCCAATTCGAAGGCTGCTCGAAATGCGGCCCTCAAATGCGTCCTTCATTTCCCTGAATTTTAAGGATGTGGCTGTGTAGACTGCGTGGCCCAACATATCCCAGAATGCATAGCGCGGCGGTGGGTGTGGATAATTTTGCCGAAAAATAACGGCAGATGAGGGGCGCCCGAAGAGTGAACTTTAAGTGAGTACTGAATATTATGTCACTTATTTATGTGCAAATGTTTAATAACGAAGAACATTAAAACATTACTGTTGGCCACATGTCGGCAAAGTTATGTGACAATAGTGACGTTTGTACTAACTTGGTTTTAAAGCCTTTAAAATATACGCCGTTCAATAGCTGACCTTAATCTTACAGAGAATGATCAAAGCTCATGTAGAAACAAACAAACAAATGAACAGAAGATTTTCTCCTTCATTTCTGTCAAACAAAGCTGTATGAAACGTTTCCAGCTGTTATTATCATGGTTGCTAGGCAACCTGGGCAGCGCGACGGAGGCTAGACAGTCTCATTTCACAAGCCTCCCACTTCCGGCCTTAGCGGTCTTTGAGTACGCGGTCTTTGAGGACCGTTAAGGCTGCGTACTTTAAGGCTGCAGACCCTGAATTGGGATACAGCCAATGATTACTCACCTTTCTTGCCTGTGTTCTCTTCAAGGTGTTTGGGCAAATGTTTTCCCGGGGGTCCAGACACCATTTAAAAGTTCCAGGAGAGACCATTGGTAAAGAGAGAGTGGTGAATCTTGTTGTGCTTGGGTTTCTGGGTTTTTATAATATGGGGTTTGGTGTAACATTAAGTGTGAACTTTTTATTAATATGGAAATGTGAAATGTATTTATGTATATATTTATAATAATTGATATATTGTATACTGTGGTGGAAGGTTGGGATTTAAGAATTTACCTGAGAGTGGAATAATGGTTTTGTCTGTGACAGCTGAACATATTTAAGGCTGCCAGTTGTCATTAGAGTGTGGATTTTGTGCTGTGAAGAAGCTCAATGAGTTAACTGTTGTAAGGAGAGCTGTATAGGAAATAAATACTTTTGTTCCACTACACTTGGTCCATCTCACTGTGTTTCCAGCCGCTAAGGGCCACCCTGTTACACCACCCTACTGTTACTCATTTTATATAAAGATTTAAAAATCTAGTTGGTATTGGTATGGTGAGTATCCTTCAGTAATAATAATAAATCACACAGCAATAGTACATTCATGTAGTTGTAAAAAGCAAGATTATATATTACGTAATCCAAAGTATTCAAACTTACATTACTCTCATTGAGTAATGTAACAGAATACGTTACAAAATACATTTTGGGGCATGTATTCTGTAATCTGTAGTGGAATATAGGGCTGGGCCATATTATACCGTTCACGGTAATACCGGTATAATGTTAGGCAACGATAGGAAAATGAAATATCGCGATAGAATATGAGTAAAACGCGCATGCGCAGTGGCTTTGTTTTCATACGCACATGGCCGATTGTTGAGTGAAACAAATGAACCAGAATTGGTTTGTAAAAATGGTGCAACTTCAGTGATGTGGAACTGGTTTGGTGTTTGTCCGTCAGATACATGACAAAGCACCTTTTTTTGCAGAACATGCAAGCGGCCGTCGTTATTGTCGGACTAAGATGCTCTTAAATCTGGGAGTAATCTGGGTCCTAAACTCCATATCCTTCAGGTCAAACGAACACTGCAGCATCACTGAGAGTTAAAAACTGTCTAAATTTTTTCATCTTTAATAAAACGATCAGCATTGCTGCTTTACCAGGTGTAACTATGAAGTTTAACTTCCAGGCATCCATGAAAACAAAATTTATTACATTTAATGAGCCATTCGCAGTTTCACTGTACCGGCCGCGTGTACTTAGACCTGCATGGCTTAATCTTTGAGACAAGCATATGCTACTGGCAGGATCAACCAGGTAGCCCCTCAGGCGGCGGCAGAGGCCTCGCTCGCTCGGGGCTACTGAGCCCTGTCGACCAGGGCGAGGCTTTCCGGACGCAGGTGTGGACCGGGGCGAGGGTTCGAGAAACCGTGTTTGCCGGACGGGGCCCCGTCGCCCTCGCGGGGTGGGCAAACTCTGGGTTTGCCTACCCACTCTGCGACGAGGCCCGCCGTGGTATGACCACCGGGACGGACCGGGCGTCTCGGTCTCGCTACCGAGCGATCGCGTCTGGCGGGGGGGGGGGGGGAAGCGCGGGGAGGACAGGGCGGGGTCCGAGAACCACCACCCCCTTCGACCTTCGCGCTGTAACCCCCGGCCAGCGCTAGAGGCGAGCCTGCGGGCCGGAGGAGCTGACCGCCCGAAGGCGCCGGCGAAGGTGCCGGGCCCGGCGGCAGCCCTCTGATGGCAGACCACGTTTGCCAGTCGATCGGGGTGGGAGGGAAGGCTGGCAGGCAGGTGGGCCGGAAGAGGAGGCTGCTGTGGCAGCAACTCGCTCTCTCGCGCCGTCCCAGTGCCGTCCGAGCGTTGCCGAGGGTGTCTGCTGACTTGCACATCTTCAGACACCCGTCTCCCATAAATGACGGAGGGCACCTTTGCTACTCATTACCCTTAGACTGCTCAACTGGAGAGGGGAGGAAAAAAAGGCCCTGGCCGAGGTGGTGAGTCGGCCTCCTCTCTCCCTCACGGTTGAAAAAGATGTGCTCCTGGCGCACTGGCCCTGCTGAAAATCTCCCTCCATTTGGCCGAGGCAGAGAGTCGGCCTCCTCTCTCCCTTACGGTCGAAAAAGATGTGCTGCTGTCGAACTGGCCATTACATCCTCACCTGATCTAGTCCCCCATTAGATCCCCCCCGCAGTTACCCCGTACCACATATCTAGCACGGACCTTGACCTCCAGCAGGCCCCGGGGACCCACATTACCCCCCCCCCCCCCCCCCGCAGTTACCCTGTACCACATATCTAGCATGGACCTTGACTTCCAGCAGGCCCCGTGGACCCACATTGCCCCCCCCCCCTGCAGTTACCCTGTGCCACATATCTAGCATGGACCTGGACCTCCAGCAGGCCCTGGGGACCCACATACTCCCCTGCTCTACTCCCCCACTAGCTTTCCTTTCTTGCAGTTACGCTCCAGCGCATATCCAGCATGGACCTTGACCTCCAGCAGGCCCCGTGAACCCACATTACCCCCCCCCCCCTCCTGCAGTTACCCTGTGCCACATATCTAGCATGGACCTGGACCTCCAGCAGGCCCTGGGGACCCACATACTCCCCTGCTCTACTCCCCCACTAGCTTTCCTTTCTTGCAGTTACGCTCCAGCGCATATCCAGCATGGACCTTGACCTCCAGCAGGCCCCGTGAACCCACATTACCCCCCCCCCCCCCCCCCCCCCTCCTGCAGTTACCCTGTACCACGTATCTAGCATGGACCTGGACCTCCAGCAGGCCCCGGGGACCCACACTTAAGCCCCCTCCCACTAACAAAGCAGAACACCACTGGCAAAATCCTCGTGCCCCTGGTACTCCAGAAAGCACATTGAAATGTGCCCCTGGTACACTGCGCAGAAGAACTGCCGCACGCGCGCACTGCTTGTGCCTATGGTACGACAACTTTTCTCGTGCCTATGGTACAACAACTTTCCTCCGTGCCCCTGGTACGACAGCTTTTCTCGTGCCTATGGTACAACAACTTTCCTCGTGCCTATGGTACGACAACTTTT